>NC_056747.1:272078264-272123264 GCF_019279795.1 Protopterus annectens | reverse complement strand
ATGAGTGCCGAGTAGAGGGGAAAATTACATCTTTATTCCTGGATGAGAATCCTTTTGTGATGAGGTGTGCCACATAGACGGATTTCCTGATTACTGTGACGATGAAAGGAGAGACTACTGTCCACCTGGGTCCCAAGATCTCTTATCACACATTCGGCATTAAGTAGACTGCCATTTTTGTGGTAGTTCTGTTTTCATATGCCTTGCATTGTTCATGCAGTTCTTTAACTTTATCTATGACATTTTTCTCTTGAAATTGTTTTGTTTGTGAGAACTACACAGTATTATGCTGTTCTTTCATAGCATTTTTTGTAAATTGTCTAACCATAGCCCCTATTAAAAAGCCTTACTTACTGAGTCCTGATGTTAATCTAATTTAGGTACCTTAAGTTACAGTTGCTCAGTATTGTATGTGGGCACTGATAATTTGTCCATAAAATTCACCCAAGGTGGCTGTGTAACAGCATAGATATTATACGCAGAATTATTTGAATTATTCCCTAGTACGTTATCATCCTGGATCTTGAAAAAGACAGTTGACCTAGATGTTAGTTGAACATTTAATGACACTGTTTCAGAGTTAACAGTTACTATATTGGTAGTGTTTTGCTATTCTGAACTCAGCAACTGATGTGTAAAAATTGTTAGGTCAATTCAAGGAAGCTTTTTGCAGCATTTGGTTAGAATCATCCATTTCAGGCTCACTATCCTCCTCAAAGGTTATTTGTTGTTGCCCTTCATCCACCAATTTTAACAACTTCTTGATGTTCTTGGCTGCAGCATCTTACATGCATTTTACTTGCCCGCACTTATGAAGGTCAGAATCTAGTTTGCCTTTCATTTAAAGTTTGTAACACTTTGTGAATAGCAATTATCTGCAGTTACTTATAGGCAGATGGAGTACTGAATAACATATTGACAGGGACTAACAAATTATCATCAAGAGTGAAAGTTCACGTAAGAGATACTGAACTGTAAAGTGTAGAACACCAGAGTTATTGTGAGCTGCCTATGTCTTGCTCCTCACATGCAGACATAATGTCCAAATATAACAATACTTTGGTCATCTTCCTATTTGTGGACTTTTAGCATTACTGCTTAGCACACTTATATTGGATAGATTATATGTACACACACACACACACACACACACACACACACGTCTGTATCTACATCCACTGTCCCTTCCCTTTTTTCAATTCATGCATATTGGGTTGGGACAGCAGTGACATATGTATGTATATGTGCGTGTGTGTTTGTGTGAGTGTAATCTTTATTATGAATGGACAGATAGAGATAGGTAGGTAGATACATACATGCATAAATAAATAAAATGGACCCTGCATGGCACCATTATCCATAGTACTCCATTGGTACCTTGCATGTCATTGAAGATAAAGTCATCATATCATTGTGTGCTTTCCTGTTTTCTAGCTTGCCAGTGTAGGCTGTAATGAGAAAGTCTGACAGTGATTCAGTAGTGTTCTTAAACAAAGAGCTAATGGTTTAAATATCAAGGGTTCAGTATCCACCTCAGACATTTCCTGTATATGTGTTCTTGGCCTCCTGTTCTTTCTCCTTTAAATCAATTAGATGGTCAAGTACCTGTTTCAACAGTACTCTCTGTTGGTGACCAGTACTCTCTGTTGGTGACCTGGTCTTCATCAAGGCTTCCTTCTCATCAGAAGTCATCCAGAGGTATTTCCAGTTTGAGCTGGTGTCTATAGCTAAGTTGGTAACAAACTCCTATTTGGCATTTTTAAGAAAATGAAGTACTTGACTTTCATTTTGCTGCCCAGACGATCAGTGCTGTCAACCTGGCATGTCCTTGCCTTAAAGGAGTCAATGATTGAAGTTATTTTAATTCCTTGAGATACTCTTGCATACTGATCTTTGTTCTTCAGTTTCCATGTTAATAAATATCCCCTAAATGTTAAACAGCACAACATATTACCCTCCTTTAAATATAAACTAGATGACTGGATGAGTATCCACAAATTTAATCCAGGATTGAACTGTATGGTCCTCCTGGAAAAAGATGTGGCCTGAGGGAGGATGCTGGTAAGGCAAGAATGGTCATGAGATTCAGTAGTCTTAGAATATGTATGAATTTGTGTTAATCTTCTGTGCAAGAACTTCTCTTGGCAAATGGAAATGGGCTATAATATCAGCAGGTTTCTTGACCCTGAGTTAATGGACTATTGCAAGGAATCATTCTCACATAAGCTTGAGTATTATTTTTTTTTCCTTCTCAATCCTTTGTTTATTTTTTGACTCTTTAGAACCTCCAGAACAGGATGAATTTTTGTTCACTCCCATCTCTGACTATTGTAGACTTTATTTCAAAACAAATTTACAGAAGCTCAGTTATCCGTGACTTACATATGCTAGTACATAAAATCAAGTCGATGGACAACCTACTGCTATCTAGGTGTCACTCTGTGGTTGGCCTACATAATTCTGACTCATACCGTACACTGTTCTAACTGCAGACACTGTCTTGTAATACATAGAACCAAACAAAAGATGGAAGGCCATACTGTTTGTTACTTGTTCTATGTTCCATTCTTTTGAATACCTTACCTGCTAGCATCTAGAAACCTTATTGTCTTCAACATTTACAACAGGATTTTCAATATCATTGTGGGGTCATTCTAAACTCATAAAGATGCTATCTGTTACACTGGCATTTTGTGAAAATAAGTATCCCAGAAAGAAGCCAACATTTTACCACAAGTGCACTGAGTTCATACCAGAAATGTACAGGTCTCCATAACTGGTGTTTTATTTGAAGGAAAACTGCAACATTTCCATGTAAGGGCTGCAGCCCTCCATAATACATGCTACTTATTAAAGTCAGTATTACTCAGAGAAAAGAGCAATACCAAGTTTTGCACAAAAAAGTGCATTTTCCTTTGTTCTTTTTTGTGTAAGGAGTGGTGGTGCTGCCATGTGGGATGACCGCGGTGGTGCAGCAGTTAGCATTATCAACTCACAGCAAGAGGCTCTCTGGTTCAATCTTCGGCTGGGGTGTCTTCTGTGTGGAGTCTGCATGTCCTCGCTGCAGTCGTGTGGGTTTCCTCCAGGTGCACTGGTTTCCTCCCACATCCCCAAAGACATGCTGCAAGTGGATTGGACATGCTAAAAATGGCCCTAGGCATGAGTGCGTGCATGTGTTGGCCTTCCGTGGAAGGTTGGGTGCCAGGCTGCCAACTCTACACCGTAAAGTTCCACTGCCAATCATGAGCGGACAAGGTGATCCGCTGTGGCGACCTCTAACCGGGAAAAGCCGAAAGAGAGAGAGAGAGTGGTTCTACCATTTACTATGTACAATGCTTGAATTAATCTGAAGTATATAGCTATATTTCACAAACAGGAGATAACTTCAGGGCATTGTGGTCATGGGTGTTTTGTTTTCTATATATCTGTAGTCATGGTTAACACTTTGATGTGACTTTTTTTTTGTTTGTTTATGTAATGCCTTCCATATAGGTTATGGCTTGAAATGATCATTTAGACCTTAATCATTAATATGGTTACAAAACAATAAACAAGTAAATGTTAGTTTATATGTTTGACATAATTACTATAACAATACGTCCAGTGTTCCTATAGCTGTAAAATATACATACATAACCATTTTACTGTTAGAGACTTCTTCCTGCATCTGGTCCTTAGTTTTTAACCCATTGTATTCTTAACTCTCACCATTCCTGGCCCTTTACACTTAACATCTTTTGGTTCTTAGCACTAATTATTTATTTATTCTTATTTTATTTTACATTTGTTTACCAGGATGGTCCGACTAGGACAGTGCCCATTTTCAGCGGAGGCCCAGGGAGAAAAGCTCCAGCCTAAGCTTGCATACAAAGTAATCACATCAAGTAATATTAAGTATATACAAAAAATGAGTGTTAACACATTTACAGGATAAAAATTTAAAAACAAAAATATGTACATAGTATCAAATAGAACAAGACTTTAAATACTTGAATATACACAAATATATGGTTGAATTTGTACATATGGAGGAACATAACATTAGTTAGGAAATTAAGAAGGGAGAATCACTTAGGCAAAGTTAGTACATAATTAGCAATACTTCCATGGTGAGAGCTGCAGCTAGAATGTAACTACTTATAGAGAAGTAGTGTTGTTAGACGGGATATGTTAACAGAGTTAGTATGTACAGCCAAATTGTATAAGTAGTGCTAAGTTAATAATTAACCTGGAGTGTTACATGTGCAAAGCCAGGATTCAAATACGTGTCTTTTGAGATATATTTTGAAATGATTAATATTGATTATGTATCTAATACTATGTGGAAGGGTATTCCAATTTTTGGCAACAAAGTTAGCGTAAAGAGAGTTGCCTGTTGTATTGGATACTTTGGTTATTTGGAGTAAGTCTTTGTTAGATGAGCAAAGATTACGAATGTTGGAATAGGGTTGTAGAAGATTTTTTAGGGCAGGTACATTGTCAGGATTGTGGATTATTTTGTGAGTCATTATTAATTGGTTATAGTTCATAACATGAGGTAGTTCAAACCAAGAAAGATTTTTGAGGCATTGACAGTGATGGGTTGAATGTGTGGAATCTGTTGCAAATTTGGCAATCTTATTGTAACGTGATTCTAATTTACTTCTGACTTTTTGTGGTTGGTAAGTATGGGGGATGCATATAATAGTGGGGAGAAGGTGGGTTATAGCTATGGCTACTCTTGTAGTGTCTATTAAGAACTTTTTGTTTCTATACATTGTTCCCATTTTCTTGTGAACCTTTTTGATTGTGTTAGAAATATGTCTGCCAAATTTTAGTCTTTTGTCAATTATGATGCCTAATAGTTTAGTTTGGGAATCTGGGAAAATCCTAGTATTATTACTGGCAGTGATATAAAAGTTAGCTGGGAGGTTAGTAGGTTTGGATGGATGAAAGAGCATAAGTTTTGTTTTATTAGGGTTGAGAATGAGTTGTGAGTTTACTAGCCATGTTTCAATATCAGAGAAGGCTTTTTGTATGACTGTAAGAAGTTGAGATATTGTAGATGGTGCATGTATGAGGGTTGAATCATCTGCGTATTGTATGATAGATGCCTGACAGGAGGCAGTATTAAGATCATTCATGAATATGGTGAAGAGGAGGGGCCCTAGGATTGAACCCTGAGGGACTTCAAGTGCAACAGGAAGGAGTGGGGATAGAGCTTGCTTCCATTTCACAGCTTGCTGCTAATGACTATTAACATTTTTGGGTGGCGCAGTGGTGCAGCGGTTAACGTTGTCGCCTCACAGCAAGAGGTTCTCTGGTTCGATTCTCGGCTGGGGTGCCTTCTGTGTGGAGTTTGCATGTTCTCCCTGTGTTTGCGTGGGTTTCCTCTAGGTACTCCGGTTTCCTCCCACATTCCAAATACATGCATCCGGAGCATTTCTCCCCAGACCTCCACTGAAAACAGGCTCTGTGGAACCTAGTCGGACTTTCCCGGTCAACAAATGTTAAAAAAATAAAAATAAACATTTAATTCCTGGAATCCACAGTCTTTCATGTCCTTGCCTGTTGGGACATAGTATTATTGGTCTTTGAAATTTAGTATTCTTTGTTGGTCAAATTGGATTGCACCACTTTCATCTAGCATCTTTAATCTTTAACAGTTACCATTAGAATAATTTTCTGTAACATTCTTAATCCTTGCATCCTAAGCCATTACTATTCCTAGCCCAAAGCACTTAATACTTGATCCATAGCATCCTTAATTCTTTGCAACTAACATCCTTAGTTCTTAGCATCCTTTGTCAATATTACTTTTACAGAAAACATTCTGGTTCCTTTGCATTCTTGGCCTTGTCACGTAATATCCAGCATCACTGGATTTTATCATTTTCCTCTAAGTACTTGGAATCCTTAGCCACTAGTATCCTTGACCCTTATAACCTAGCATTCTTAATTGTTAGCAGCTTCAATCCTTATCAGATTTGACCCTTAGCACTTAACATATAGACTCTTTTTTTCCATACCATTTCTTGTGCTTAGTGACTAGCATCCTTGGCT
This sequence comes from Protopterus annectens, assembly GCF_019279795.1. NCBI lineage: Eukaryota > Metazoa > Chordata > Ceratodontiformes > Protopteridae > Protopterus > Protopterus annectens. The sequence continues at coordinate 272,117,222 of NC_056747.1, read as the reverse complement.
CTTGGCATATCTGGCCCTTGTCAGATAGCATCTATGATCCTTAACAGACTTTGTCCATAATACTTAACATCTTTGATCTTTAGTATGCTTGAAGTTAGCAAACATTGAACTCAGCATCTTTGAAATGTATGAAAATCTTTCCATGTTTATACAGTATGCTGATTCAGTAGAAAGTTCAATGTGCTCCATCATGATGCTGAATTTTAGAATGCTTTTCTTGGAGGCTTTCCCTTGTCAGTGTAGTTCACAAATAGTAATATTGCTCAACTGAATGGGACATTTTTTAAGATTTTGCTTGGTTATCAGGGCTGAGTGAAAGTTTTAGCTTTTAAAACTAGTGCAGCAGTTATTCCCAGCTCAGTGATGTATAGGGTGAAGCCCTGCCTAGGCCCCAAGTCACCTATGTTTGACTTAGTGGCAAGGGCGATAGAGGGGCCAGGTGGGTGAGAATGAAAATAAGTGGCTGATAGCAGCTCACTCATCCTGAGGCTAAGGGAGACAACAAGTTGTTTTACATTAGCGACACCTAGTAAAGACTAGGTGGTCACATTAGAAGAGACCATGGCAGGCTTGAACTCTTCAGAAAGCATGTACCTTTGAGTTGTGAGTGAAAAGAATGGGACACACACAGACACACATACACATGCATGCACATCATTCCCTACCCAGATAACTACTGGGAGTCAGCTGACAGCCTACACAGAGGGGTTAGGAGGCATGAGGTGGAGACCTGCATTACATTAGTACACTGGTCTGCTCCATGATGTCTAGCTCTCGGCTCCAGTGGCTTGAATGTGGCAGTCAAGTCCACAAAAGGGAAAAAATGAGGTGGATGGCCCTCAGTCTGTTCAAGGATGTATTACTCTTATCCCTGGATGAATGAATGAGCTTGTTCCAGCTACATATTGTATTTATTTTACTGCCTGCACTTTAACAAAGTTGTTTTTGTGTTTAAATTACCTGTTTAACTGTCGTAGGCCACACACTCTTGTGACAGCCATTTCTGTGCATTTAAAGTGTTTTTTTGATTGTATCTGCTTTATTTTCTGAAAAAAAAAATACTAATTTCCCGCCTTTCTAAGCTAGAATAGTGCATTTTTCAAATTAGTGCTGAACTCGGGGCTATTTTACAAGTTTCTGTGTGTGCCCATACCTTACTTGGATATAAGGAAGTTTCTGTGTTCACCTGTGAGAGAGGGGAGCTTTGAGCAGCCTATCTGTTCCTGGAGGAGTGGTTTCAGCCCAGAAATTAGTAGTTTGTTGGCCATTTTGGGCTAATTTCTGTCTCTTTCATTTCCCTGCTATAAAAAAACGCATTAGTTCATAGGTTCATACTAGGCTATCTGCCCTAGGGCATTTATAAGCCTAGCCAGAGTTTGTTTGGCTTTCGCCACCCATTTTAAATTAATTTTGCTATGCCCTTTTTCGAGGTTAGTATACTGTGCCTCTGTCTAACAGTGACACAAAAGTGATACCCGGGGTAAACCCATGATCTCCCATCCACTCATCAAGATTCCTCTTGAAGAGAGTCAATGAGGGACTCTGCCTAACCTGGACTGGGATTTTATTCCAGAGTGAAGGGAGCCTCTGTTATGAATCTGTCCCTCCAGCATGTCCTATTTATTTCAGTGCTGAGTTTCAAGTCTCTCGAGCGCGTAGCTTGATGGGATTTGGATTTTCTGAGGTGCAGCATGTCCATTAATTCCGGGTTGGACATGGCTTTATACGTCGGGCACAGATCACCTCTGAGCAGGCGGTATGCCACTGAGTAGAGCTGGAGTTTCTTTAACCGGGCAGCATATGGCATCTGTTTGAGCCCTATGATCCTCTTGTTGAGGTACTTTTGGGGTCTTTCCAGTTGCTGCAGGTGTCTGGTAAGGTACATCCCGAAAGGGGCATTGTACTCAATTATGGGCCTGATGAGGGATGAGTAAAGAGGCACAATGACCTCCCTGATCTAGATGTGAATCCCTTCATGATTAGGTGGGCTATATAAAATGTTTTTCTAACCACTTTGGCCACATGTTTGTCAAATGAGAGATTGCTATCAACTTGGGTCCCCAGGTCCCTAATTACTTCTTCTGTACTTAATGGATTACCACCTATGTGGTAATTTGTGGGCACTTTGTTTTTGCCAAAGGGGATGACTATACACTTTTTGGCGTTTAGCTTGAGGCCATGACTCTGGCACCAGTTGTCTGTTTCTATGAGGCCCTTTTGGAGGATGCTTGTGTCAGCTGGACAGTAGATTATGGTGTCCAGTTTGCAGTCATCTGCGAACTTAGTCAGCCACAGTCCTTCCGTGTTGGCCTGTACCTCCAAGAAATATATACCGAACAAGAGAGGTCCCAGGACTGAGCCTTGTGGGACGCCACTTGTAACTGGTTTGGAGTCTGACATGGCCCCAGCAATTCTAACCATGTGGGTTCTGTCCTTGAGCCAGTTTGCAACCCATCTAGTGACATAGGGGTTTATATTTAAGCTGGTGAGCTTATCTATAATGCCCGAGTGGGGTATTGTATTGAAGGCTTTTGCAAGGTCCAGGTAGGCTGTGTGGACCACCTTCCCCTCGTCAATGGCCTTGGTGACTGTTTCAAAGAAATCAACCAGGTTTAAGAGGCAGGATCTGCCCTTAAAGCCGAACTGGGTAGGATCCAGTGTCTGTAGGTCCCCAATATCTTTATTTATGAGGTCCATGATGATCCTTTCCATAGCTTTGCAGACTATGCTAGTCAGGCTTATGGGGAGATAATTTCCAGGATCCGTTGAGGCACCACTTTTGTGGAGAGGGACCACTGTTGCTGTACGCCATTCTTTAGGTACATATCTTGTAGTAAGGCTAAGATTGAACAGTAGTTTTATGTTTGGGTTTAGCTCTTCTTGGAGTCCATGTAGGATGCAGCCTGGGACACCGTCTGGTCCCATTGATGCTGTGTTTTTTGATTTGGAGAGGACAGCTCTTACCTGAGCATCTGAGATGTCAGGGGGACAGCACTCTGCTGGGATAAATATTTTCCCTTTTGGTGGGGAGGGGGGGGGGGAGAAGTTTGCGCTGAACCTGTCAGCTAGGATGTTGGCGATGTCTGTGGGTTCGGTGTATTTTTTGTCAATTTGGTCTAATTCTGAGCATATCTGGGAATTCCCACCCAGGTTCCTAACATAACTAAAGAAAGCCTTGTGATTATCCTTAGTGTCCTGTGCAATTTTTCTCTCGAAGCTGGCCTTTGACGATTTTATGAGTGCCTGTAGTTTTTTGCTAATACTGATCAAAGATGCCTTCCCTTTTTGGGATTTTGCTCTCTCATGTAGTAGCTTCCTTCTTTTATTGTATAGTTTGTTTATGGCTGGGGTCCACCAGACAGGACGTCTGCCTTTGGAGGATTGGGTCTTGGTTTTATTTGGGATTGCATGATCCATGCATCCCTGAAGGTGTTCATAGAATGCGTTTATAAAGGATTCTGCGGTCTGGGCCGTATTTTCCACAGGCCGGGGGCTTTGAAGGATTCCACCTCGGTTTGAGGAGTGCGAAATTTGCTTTAGAGAAGTTTTCACTGTGGTTTTCAGGGCAGAGGGTGGAGTCGGGATGTGAATATCCAGTGAGATTAGTTTATGGTCTGATCTTACCAGTGAGGGATACACTTCTGGTCTGGAGCATAGAGTCCCCATGTTGGTGGTGATCAGGTCCAGTATGTTTTCCCCTCTTGTGGGAGTGGTAACAAGTTGTTCCATGAGTTTATAAATTCTAGGAACCTTTGGACTAGGGTGTTGGAGCTAGAGTAATGCTCCCAGTCTATGTTTGGGTAGTTGAAGTCGCCCAATATAATGGTGTTTGGAGAGACCTTCATATTTTCCAGTGTTCTCAGGAAGGCCGAGTGGGGTTCCTGGGTTTGGGAGGGTGGTCTGTAGCAGGCTATAAACTGGAAGGCAGTTTTACCCACTGTTAGTTGCACATGGATAGTCTCTGATGCTTCGTGCTGTGCCACCAACCTGGAGGTATGGGTATCTTTGACGAATATTGATACTCCCCCTCCTTTTGTGGTACGGTCCAAGTTTTGGGGCCGAAAAGCATGGTATGAGGTATAACCTGGTAGTGCTGGGGTGCTCTCTGGAGCCTTGAACCAGGTTTCTTTTACTGCACCGATATCGAAGTTCTCCATGCTAAGGAGAGTTTAGAGTGCGTGCGTCTTGAGGTTTAGACTTCTGGCATTGAGTAGCATTACTCTTAGTTTCTTATCCCTTGTGATACCTATGGAGGTGGGTTTGTCTTTTGAGCCTTGCCTAAAAAAGGCACTATGGGGGTAGCAAGAGCCTTTGCCAATATCCGAAAGCCCAGGGGTGACAGGTGCAAGCCGTCCCTAGCGAAGGATCGTGGCTTGTCGAGCATGTCATCCCAGGCTGACAGGCATTGGATCCCCTTTGAATGACACCAATACTTAAGCCAGTTGTTGAAATTGATCATCTTGTCTTCATATTGTGACATAATTCTTGGTGAGGGTAAGATGCTACTCAAGGTCAGGGTCATACCGGCCTGGGCTACATGCTCAGAGAGCTCCTCTGTCTCTTTTCATGTAGTCCAGGGAGGTACGTCTCAGGTCATTCACACCAGCATGGACAATGACTGAGTCATATTTGTACTTTCCTTGGAGTGACCTGAGTGCTTGTGTTATGTGGCGGATCCTAGCGCCCGACAGGCAGCTCACCGTGACCTTCTTGTTCAGTCTGGTGAGTGGGACGTCAGTGTGCCTGACGATAGTCACCTATTACAAGTGTATCAGGTGTGTTGTTTAGCCTTAAGGACTGTGACTGTTCGGCACACTGGCTTTGTGAGCTATGTGTTGCACGTGTTTTGTTTTGGGGTAGCGGTTGCTTGGGTGTCTGCTTTGGAGGTCTCTGCTGCTTAGGCAGATTTTTATTTAGAGCCTCCGAGTATGTTTTTGTGTGTTTATATGTTTGGTTTGCTGTCGTGGTAGGTCTATGTGAGACTGGAATTGTAGTGAGTGTGGTTTCCTTCTCCTCCTGACTGGTTTCGCCAGTACTGAGTTGAGAGAGCTTAGCCTCCAGTATGGCTATATGGTTGCATCTCTCACATCTGTTGGAATTTGTTGGGAGGAGGGTTGTCTATGTACATGAGGCAGTTGTAACATTGCCTCAAGATTCCCAGATTCACCAGCTGGACCAGAGAGGAGATTGACAACTGACCTTTGGACATGCTAGAATAGTATTGGGAATTCCTTTATAATTGGAAAAAAAGGGCCAATGGGGAACAAGGTACTCAAGGGGAGTTTGTGAGGGTGTAGTGCTTTTAATACTTTAGTGCTGACTTATATAATTGCTTTAGTGAGCAAGTGCCAGGTAACTTAAATGCGATGTGTTTCAGGTAACTTAAATGCAAAAATGACAAACAGTAACTTTCTTTCAAGTTTAACAAGGAAATAAGTACAGTAAGCAATGCAGATATCACTAGGGATCCACAGAAGCGCTGAAAAGCCGCAGTTTAGGTGGAATTAGCATTTCAGGGAAATAACAAGCAAACAAACAAGCAGCATACAAATAAAGCTAGATTCAGCAGGCCTGGATCTAGTCTATGCTACAGCAAACAAGGTGTACCAATTTCAGTAAGAAGCAGTTCAAATATGCAGGCACTATAAGCCTTTAACCAGAAATTCCCAGCTCAGAAGGGCAGAGTCCAGCCTCTCCTCCCACAAGAGTGCAGACCACGAACCCTTTTAATGTAAAATAACTGGCCTGAAGCCCAAGTGCTTAAACCAGAATTAATACACTTTTAGAATAACAGACACTGAGCCCCCAATCAGCAGTTCCCAACTTAGAAGGATGTAAGCTACCTGTTCTGCCACTACAGTGCAGACCACAAACCTTCTTAATGTAAAACAACTGGCATGAAGCCCAAGTGCTTAAACCAGAATTAATACACTTTTAGAATAACAGACACTGAGCCCTCAATCAGCAGTTTCCAACTTAGAAGGATGTAAGCTACCTGTCCTGCCACCACAGTCTAGGCCACAAACCTTCCTAATGTAAAACAACTGGTCTGAAGCCCAAGTGCTTAATCCAAAAGACTTAGAATGATAGCTACACTTTAATCAAGTTACTACCAAGCAGTAATAAATGCAATTGAATAGTTTAAAGAATGCCTGGATTAGTGCTCAGGTTATACAAACAAAGCTAGATTCAGCAGGCCTGGATCTAGTCTATGCTACAGCAAATAAGGTGTACCAAGTTCAGTAAGAAGCAGTTTAGATATTCAGGCACTATAAGCCTTTAACCAGAAATTCCCAGCTAGAAGGGCAGAGTCCAGCCTCTCCTCCCACAAGAGTGCAGACCACGAACCCTTTTAATGTAAAATAACTGGCCTGAGGCCCAAGTGCTTAAAATAGAATTAATACAGTTTTAGAATAGCAGACACTGAGCCCTCAATCAGCAGTTCCCAACTTAGAAGGATGTAAGCTACCTGTCCTGCCACCACAGTGCAGACCACAAACTTCCTAATGTAAAACAACTGATCTGAAGCCCAAGTGCTTGAACTAAAAGGCTTAGAATGAGTTACACCAAGCAGTAATAAATACAATTGAGTACTTTTAAGATGACGCAAAAGCAAAATAAAGTAGTTAGAAACACAAATACAGTAAAAGCAGATTTTTTTTTTTTTTTTTTTTGAGTGAGCAAATGAGATGGGCCCAGGAGTTACAGGACAGAAACAAGTGCAAATGCAGGCCTTCAAATCAGAAAGTTGAGAGAGATGGAAGACCGCCCAAAAGGCCAATAACTACAAATTCTGGGCCAGAACCACTCCTTATGTGTTAGACAGGTTACCTAGTGCTTACCACTCTCACTGATAAGCTAGAAGGCTTCTCTCCAACACAGAAAGGCTTGGGGGCTCAGAAGCTTACAAATAGTCCTGGATACAGCAAATCTGTATCTGGAACACTAATTACAGGAAAGGTAGGAAACAGGCTTACAATTTTTTTTTCTTTTACTTTTTTTTTTTTCAGAAAAGTAGCAAAAACAGTAGTAAAAACAATTCACATGCAGTGCAAGCTGTTATGCTCGCTTGGCAGCGCTGGTTAGCTATTCCCTGCTCCACAAAGTCTACTCTTCATTTTTTTCCTTGGAACTAGACAGACTTTCAACTTAAGGACTCAAACCATTAACTTCTCAGCCCGGCACTTGCTCAAAACTCATGGCAAGCACTAATAAACCTTAGCACTAGACCCCCCTATACTGTACAGAAGGACAAGGCTCTTTATTCGACTTTACCAGCCAATCAGTAAAACAGTTCATTGTACCTATCCAGGCATGTCTAGTGGGCAGTTTCAGGTATACTCTCCAGTCCACCTGGTGAATCTGGGCATTTTGAGGCAATGTTACAACTACCTCATGTACACAGACAACCCTCTCCTCCTACCACCAAACACTAATACATGCGAGAAATGCAGTTATACAGCCAAACTGGAGGCTAAGCTCTCTCAACCCAAGACTGGATCAGACAGTCAAGAGGAGAAGGGAATTACTTGCATCACACCACCAGTCTCACATAGATCTATGAAACCAGCACCGGCAAAAAAACACACACAAATACAGGAAAACATACTCGGAGGCTCTAAATAAAAATCTGCAAAAGCAACAGAGACCTTCAAAGCAGACATCCAAGCAACCTCCATCCCCCAACGCAAACCATTAAGCACATACTTCACAAAACCAGTGTGCCACACAATCACAGCCCTTAAGGCAAAATAACATACACAGCACACTAGTAATAGGTGACTCTATAGTCAGGCACACTGACGTCCCACTCACTAGGCTGAACAAGGAGAAGTTTACTGTTAGCTGCCTGTCAAGTGCCAGGATCCGCCACATAACACAAGCACTCAGGTCACTCCAGAACAAGTACAAATATGACTCTGTCATTGTCCATGTTGGTGTGAATGACCTGAGCCGTACCTCCCTGGACTACATGAAAAGAGACATGGAAGAGCTCTCTGATCACGTAGCCCAGGCCGGTATGATCCTGACCCTGAGTAACATCCTGCCCTCACCAAGAATGATAACATGGTATAAAGAAAAAATTATCAATTTCAACAATTGGCTAAGCTTCTGTGTCATTCAAAGGGGATCAAGTGTCTGTTCGCCTGGGATGACATGCTCGACAAGTCACGCTGCTTCGCTAGAGAAGGCTTGCACCTGTCACCCTTAGGCTTTTGAATACTGGCCAAGGCTCTTGCCACCCCCATAGTGCCTTTTTTAGGCAAGGCTCAAAAGACAAACCCACCACCGTAAATAGCACAAGTAACAAAAAACTGTGGGTAATGCTACTCAATGCCAGAAGTCTAAACCTCAAAATGCACGCACTTGAGGCACTCCTCAGTATGGAGAAAATCGACATACATGCAGTAAAAGAAACTTGGTTTAAGGCTCCAGAGAGTCCAGCACTACCAGTCTACAACTCATACCATACATTTCGGCCACAAAACCTAGACTAAAATACAAAAGGTGGGGGCATATTCATATTCATCAAGGATACCCACAACTCCAGGTTAATGATACAGCACGGCACGACACTTTTAACTAACAGGCAAAACTGCAATTCAAATTGTAGCTTGCTACAGATCACCCACCATGTCCCAGGACCCCCATTCCACTTTTCTGGAAACACTGGGAAACATAAAGGTCTATCAAACACCCTGATATTGAGTGATTTCAACTACCCAAACAACTGGGAGAACTATTCAAGTATTAACTCCCTTGACCTGTTGATCCAGGGTGTTTGAATTTAAAACTTCTAGGAAATGTTGGGCAACACCCCCACCAGAGGTGACGACATATTGGACCTGGTCATCACCAACATGGGCGACTGGTGTTCCACACCAGAGGTCAACCCCTCACTGATTAGATCTGACCATAAACTAATCAGTCTGGATATCCACATTCCACCCCCACCCCCGGTCAAGGAAACCTCCGTAAAAAACTTTTCAAAAGCAAACTTCATGTTACTTAAGACTGAGGTGAAAAGTTTCAAAGCCCCCATGCTAAAGGATAATGGTGCCCAAGCTGCAAAATCCTTTACTAATGCACTCTATGGGCACCTACAGGAATGCATGGATTGTGCTATCCCAAGCAAAACCAAGACTCACTCCTCCAAGAAAAGGAAACCAGTCTGGTGAACCCCTGCCATAAACAAGCTATACAATAGAAGGAGGAAACTAGCACAGAAAAGAGTAAAATCCCAAGAAGGGAAGACATCCCTGATCAGTATCAGCAAGAAACTACGATCCCTCATAAAATCTTCCAAAGGCTAGCTTTGAAAGAAAAATTGCCAAGGACTCCAAAGATAACCGCAAGCCATTCTTTAGCTATGTCAAGAATCTAAGTGTCAATTCTCAGATCTGCTCGGAGTTGGTGCAGAATGGCACAAAATACACTGAACCAACCGATATCGCCAACATCCTGGTAAACAGGTTCAGTGCAAACTTCACTCCCTCTCACCTCCAAAAGGGCCCATAACTATACCAGAAGAATGTAGTGCCCCTGAAATCAAAGACAACTCGTGTTAAAACAGCCCTCTCCAAAGCCAAAAACACAGCATCAGTGGGACTGGACGGTGTCCCAGGCTGCGTCCTACACAAGCTCAAAAATGAACTAACCCCTCACCTAAACACACTGTATAAACTCAGCCTCTCCACAGGCTACATGCCCACCTCTCCACAGGCTACATGCCCATAGAGTAGTGCACGGCAACAGTTATTCCACTCCACAAAGGTGGAGCCACAGCAGACACTGGGAACTATCGCCCTATAAGCCTGATTGGATTGGTCTGCAAGGCTATGGAGCGCATCAGTCATGGATCTCATTAACAGAGACATTGGAAACCTCCAAATACTGGACCCTACCTGGTTCGGCTTTGTCAAGGGCAGATCATGCCTCCTAAACCTAGTGGACGTCTTTGAGACAGTTACCAAGGCTATAGACAAGGGAAAGGTGGTCCACACAGCCTACCTAGACCTTGCCAAGGCCTTCAACACCATTCCCCATTCTGGTATTGTAGACAAGCTCACCAGCCTGAACATAAACCCCTACATCATGTGATGGGTTGCCAACTGGCTCATGGACAGAACCCACATGGTAAGAGTTGCAGGAGATAGGTCTGACTCTAAACCGGTTGCAAGTGACATTCCCCAGGACTCAGTCCTAGGACCCCTCCTGTTCGGCATATACTTCTCAGAGGTACAGGCAAGCACAGGAGCACTATCGCTGACCAAATTCGCAGATGACTGCAAACTAGAGGCTATAATTGACTGTCTGGCTGACACAGACATCCTCTAAAAGGGTCTCACTGAGACATATACCTGGTGTCAAAACCATGGTCTCAAGCTAAATGCCAAAAAGTGCATAGTCATCCCCTTTGGAAAACGTACCCACAAACTACCACATAGGTGGTAGCCCCCTAAATACAGAAGATGTAATGAGGGATCAGGGGACCCAAGTAGATGGTAATCTGTCCTTTGATAATCACATTGCCAAAGTGGTTAGATAATCCTATGTGGCTCACCTATTCACAAAAGGGTTTGCATCCAGATCAAAAGAGGTCATGTGCCCCTCTACTCATCACTCATCAGACCCATCATTAGAGTACAACGCTCCATTTGGGATGTACCTTACAAGACACCTGCAACAGCTGGAAAGACCACAGAAGTACCTCACCAAGAGGATCACTGGCCTCAAACAGATGCCCTATGCAGCTCGACTGAAGAAACTCCAGCTGTACTCAGTTACATACAGCCTACTCAGAGGTGATCTCTGCCTGTCATACAAGGCCATGTCCAACCCAGAATTGAGGGGCATGGTCCACCTAAAGAAAACCATATCCCCTCGAGCCACACGCTCTAGGGAGCTAAACCTCACCACAACAATAAATAGGACGTGCTGGAGGGATAGATTCCTGTCTCAGAGACTTCCCATGCTTTGGAACAAGATTCCTATCTACATTAGGCAGAGCTCCTTGCTAACACTTTTCAAGAGAAACCTTGACGAGTGAATTGGAAACAGAAAGTTTACCCCGGGGATCACTCCAATGGCTCTGCTGGACAGAGGCACAGGGAACTAATCTAAGGGGCATTGAAAGCCAACACATTCTGGCTAGGCTTGTAAATGCCTTCGGGCAGATAGCCTAGTACCTACCTATGAACCTATGACAAAGCAGAGGTAGGGAAACCATCATTTAAGGCCTTTGGGAGAAATAAAAAAAAAATAGAGCAACAGTATAATTTCACATCTGTAACACACAGGGATGAAGACTTGATGATGACCCAAGTTCAAAAAGTGTTCGGGTGTTGGAAAAATTAGACAGGGAAAGATGGGAATGAGTGATGGATACCAGCTTGCCCATGCTAGAAGGAAGAGCTGGATTCCATTCAGGCAATTGTCACCTTGCAAGTATAAGCTTATACAGCAGTGAAGACAACCTGACCATGAATTTGGGCTTGCTAGTCCATTGTTAGCATGAAGGTATCATGGGTGCTCATATCAACAACCAATGAAGACGTTTTAGCTTTATTTAGAAACACTGTTGTTCTTAGCATCAGAAGAACAGACCACCACAAGGGCTGTTTATAAAACTGCCTCTCTGGATTGCTGTTTCCCTGTACTGCGCTCTCCTCGGGGGAGGTGATGAATGGGGGGGGTGGGGCTTGATGGTTGTCAGGTATGAAGGGAAAATGAACCTGAAAAAACTATTTAATTTTGGAAGCACCTGCACTTGAATGAGGTGTTTGCATTGTCCTTGTCCAAGAATAAAAGACTTGCACATTCTATGCCACATAAGATGAACACTGCATTTAGTTATAAAACCTATTTTCTGTAGGCTGAATTCAGTTGCTCCATCCACCAGTAATAAACCCTTCAGTTATCCATTTGTTTCCAATCAATATTATTGTGTTTATAGTTGGTTTTAAATTTTTTCATTTATTTCTATAAACACTCTTTATTTTTTATCATAACCTCTGTACTGTACCATGCATGCATTTGGTATGGTAGTGACATTTTTGCACATTTTGAGCAAAGCTGTTTTTCTTAAATTATTACCCTGTCTGTTTTGCATTCAGTTTGTTACTGCCCTATCTGGACTATTATTAAGCCATTGAAGTGTTCAGTTGCATGATCCATATAATTCTATTAATTTTATTTTTAGTACTTCATAAAGTACTACATTTTATCTCATTATAGCTAAAAATGATTCTTGTCTTTACATACTTTCTCTGTTAACACATGTCAGATAAATGGAATGTATAAAAGTGTCCGTGAAAATGTGGTAGATTTCAGTGATAATCAACTTGTGGAAATACAATGTCTAGGGACCTGAATTTTGTCTGAGACTTGAGCAGAATGTCTGGATAGACAGACAAGTGTTCTATAGACTGCCCCTCATATGGAACAGGCTTCCCATCCATGTGAAGCTCATTTCGGACCAGTGGATGGGGATTAAGAAATTTACACCAGGCCTGGCACCCTCGCCCCTTATGGAGAGAGGTTAGCTATAAATGCCTGGCCCACATTGTCCTATTTGGATACAGGACATCATCATTCTTTTGGAAAACTTGGCTAGGCTTAGAAAGGCTTCCCGGGTTGTTGGCCTAGTAACAATGTATGGATGACATTTTAACAAGCAATGTTCAATCTTTTCTTTGCATTATATACTGGACTTTTTCTCAAGTGCTTGCTAAACAGATATGATGAACCATTCAGTACACCTGGACATTTTCAGGGCAGCTCATGTCTTACTCTCACTTACAGACAGACACAGACACAGAATAGAAATTAACTGTAGGGCTCCTAGCTCTGTAGAATGTGCATCATTGTTTAAATGACTAAACCAAATTTTAAAATGACATTTAACTTGCCAGTGTAGAATCCGCTCTTGCTGTATTTTATTTGGAAAACTTATAGGATAATGTCTGCTGCCAGTAAGTACTGCAGTTGATCATGATATAGAATGATTTCTGGCCTCACTTCTGCTATTACTTTTAACATTTAAGGCTGCAGATGCATGAGTGTTGACAGGTTGAGGCATATGGTATGCAGATAAGGGTTTATGCTATCTAAACAATTTCAAAACAATTAACTGTTTCTGTACATGAAGTGTTTTAACAGCATATAGTCTGATGTATTTGTTTTCAGAGTATATTTTACAATACATGCTGTGAAATATATGCATTGTTGTAATATTCTGCAGCTGTTTATAGCGTGTAAAGTAAATATTTTACAGTGTGTTACTAGGAGCTTTATTTATTTGTAGTATATGAAGCCTATGTGATTTATTTGGAATCCATGAAACAAAACTGAAATTCTGTGGTGTTTATAGTGAAATGGTCATGAATATGTGAACTTTGGAACTTTTGCTTGTTTTTGAGATTTTTAACATACTGCAGTGTCCAGCACTGCACAGTGCTAATAGTAAAGGATGCCATCTGTTCAGACCCAAAGGATAGTGATAATCTACTACTGGATATATGTATCTCAAACTACCCCCTTCCCCCCAATATTCCCAATTGCATACTCACATTTATGCCATCCCCAAGTGTTCCAAGAACAATTCCTCAGGGCACTGTCCAAGGCTAAGAACACTGCTTCTTTCTACAGGGCCAGAAAACATACCAAGATGCCTACTGGCTAGCCTGAAACAGGACCTGTCAACCCCCCCCCCACAACACACACACACACACACACATATATATCTATATATATATATATATATATATATATATATATATATATATATATATATATATATATATACACACACACACACACAGTTTATTCAATATTAGCCTCCAAACAGGCTTGTGCCAGAAGAATGGAGGACAGAAGCAATCATCCCCCGCATAAAGGTTGGGAGTCAACTGACCCAAGTAATTACAGACCCAGAAGTCTGATGAGTCTCATTTGTAAGGCTATGGAAAAGATCATTATGGAATTAATAAACAAGGACATAGGCAACTTACAAGCCTTTATCCAAGCCATTTCAGTTTTGTGAAAGGCATATCCTGTCTATTCAACCTGGTTGACTTCTTCAAGAAGGTTGCTAAAGCAGTGGTTGAGCGAAAATCAGTACATGCTGCATATCTAGATTTTGCTAAGATGTTCAACACTGTTCTGCATTCATGTATTGATAATAAACTTTCTTGGCTAAATGCCAATCCCTTTGTGATTCAATGGATAGTAAATTGGCTCACAAATATAACACAGGAAATTAGAGTGGATGGCTCCATCATCTCCAAAAGACTTGTCACAAGTAGTGAACCACAGGACTCAGTTCTTGGGCCACTCCTCTTTGGATTTTATTTCTCTGAGGTCAAAGACAATGGGTCTATATTAGAACATCAAAGTTTCAAAACTTCGAATGTTCTAATATCGACCACTATTCAGCGAAAGCTGAAAATATTGAAGCAACAGAAAACCAAATTTTTTCCTAGGGAAAGAATTCGGTTGTCCGTTTCTGTTGCTTTGGTGTTTTCAGCGCTGTGGTGGAAAGTTACGGGTAGGGTTCAGGTAAGTGTGCGACTGAGTGCGGGCTAGGTTAGTTAGGGTTACGGTGCAGGTTAGATATGTGTGCGATTGTGTGGACATGAGGGTTAGGGTGGGTTAGGTGAGTTAGGGTTAGGGCGCGGGTTAGGTATGTGTGCAGTTGTATGTACGTGAGGGTTAGGTGGGTTAGGGTGCGGGTCAGGTAAGTGTGCGATTGTGTGGACGTGAGGGTTAGGGCTGGGTAGGTAAGTTAGGGTTAGGGTGTGGATGAGGTGAGTGTGCGATAGTGATGGACCTTAGGGTTAGGGTTTGGGTTTAGGTAAGTGGATAGTTAGTGGTGTGTGTATAGTTTAGTGTAGGGTTTGGTGTAAGATTTTAGGTGTATGTGTATGGATTGCTGTTTGTTTGGTGTGCTTGTGTTGTGTGTATGTGTTTTGGACCAGCAAATTTTTTCCCTAGGAAAAAATCTGCTGTTCTGTATGTTCAATGTTTTCAGCTTTCGCTGAATAGGGGTCGATATTAGAACATTCGAAGTTTTCAAACTTTGATGTTCCAATATACACCCAAAGACAATGCCAAGGGCTTATGGCTTGCTAAGTTTGCTGCTGATTGTAAGCTAGGTGTCATTATTAACTCTCCAGCAGACACCAAGATCCCTCAAGAAGGCCTTTATCATACATATAGTTGGTGTCAAAACCATGGACTAAAACAAATGCCAAAAAAATGTTGAATATCTTTTGGCAGGCATATTGTCCCCTGCAACTATCACAGTTATAACACACCTCAGAAAACAAATTCAGTAGTTAGAGAACTGGGAACTTACAAAGATAGTGAACTGTCCTTCGGTCATTATGTATCCACCGTTATTGCACAGCTTACTAGGAGATGTGATCATTCCACTGTGTTCAGTACTTATTAGTTATCACCATAAATAAATAAATTGGATAGATCATTAAGTGTAACGCACTTGGCATTTACCTGTCCAGACACTTGAAACAACTTGAATGACCACATAATTTTTCTCCCCAAGAAAATCAAAGATCTAAATCATAAAGAACATAAGAACAGGGAGAAATGTAAACTCTGAAACTACTTTAGGCATAAATGAGGGGTTTGTTCTCAAAGATGCCGTATCCTTGTGAAAGATTAGGTAAGGTTAAGTCAAATAAGAGCTTGTAACTAAGTCATTTTTCTTGTAGAAGTCAGAGCAATGAATAAGATTGTTTTCCAAGATAAGAACTTCAGATCAGTTTCATGAGCAGGTTCAAAAGGAAAAAAAGTGTAAGTTTCTCCAATACAAAACTAAGATCCCAAAAAGGATCCACCTGAATTCTAAATGGGTGAATATGTAAAACTGCTTTCATGAACTGGTTCATTTGAGGCAGGACAGAAAGGGGGTTATGGGCAGACGCACATGACCAAGAGGTGAATCTTGACAGAAGAGTAAGAAAGGTCAGAGGATGATAACCAGAGACATTTGGGCCTGACAAGGGTCCTAATTCCTTCTTTGGCAAAAATTAGAAAATCTTTTCCACATAGCCAAATATGTCTTCCTAGTAGCTATTTTCTCAGCCTCCTTTAAAACCTGCCACACGTCCTTTGGCAAAAGGTGCCTAAAAGGTATTAAAATGCTATCATCCATGCAGTTGTTGTGTGTCGGCTTTTCCCGGTTAGGGGTCGCCACAGCGGAACTCCGGTCCGCTAATGATTGGCAGTTGATTTTTACGTGCTGAGTTGCCAGCCTTAACGCACAACCTTCAACGAAGGTACACCCATTCACGCATGTTTCCACGCAGAAGATGCTCTAGCTGAGAGTCGAACCGGTCAGCGTCTTACTGTGAGGCGACAAAGTTACCGCAGCACCACCACCGCGGATCATCCATGCAGTAATCTGAAGAAATGGAAGGTTATAGTGTATCAAACAACCCCTGTTCTGAGAGTAAGTCTATCGTGTGAGGAAGCATGTGGTAATTTCTCTTTGCCGTTTTCAAAACAAGGGAGAACCATTGCTGCCTGGGACAAAAGGAGGCTACCACAATTATCATGGGAGAGTCCTTTTGAATCTATGCTAGCTAAATGAATGGCTGAGGTATTGCCAAAACTGACCAATATTTTTATTTATGTATTTGCACTTGTTTACCAGGAGGTCCACTGGACCAGAGTGAGCTCATTTTCAGTGGAGGCCCAGGGAGAAAAGCTCTAAATTCAAACAGGCATTATACAAATTACAAAGAGGCAATACAGTAAACTAGACGGTATGCAAATATAAAATACTAGATTACAGAGAACATACAAAAATGAAATTTTAAATATGCAGGACATACAATGCATATCAATCCAGTGCCATAGATCATGGAGTATATTTGTGAACATTGCAGTGGGTGCTGGTTAGAGAAAAGAAAATCATGGTAACAGATTGATTAGACTGAAAATAAGGTAGAAGCATTTGAGCCTTTTTACATTAGTAGCAAGATTAAATATGGATCAATGTGGTTTTATGATGGGTATGCAATGATTTTACAACATTAACATATTGATGATGATTCAGGGGAAGGAGAGTACAAGGAGACCATGCTATTGCTGGTGCAGATGAAGCATTTGATATAGTTGCTGGGATTTTATGTGTAGGACATTGGCAGCATTTGTATTTCTTGATAGGAAGATGTATGAAGGGTCCGAGGCAAGAATCAAGGTGGAAAGGTTCCTCCCTGTCAAGTTGTGCTTGAACTGAGGAAACAGGTAGGGATGTCCCCTTTCCCTTTTGTTGTTTGTCTTATACTTAGAGCCATTGACAAAGAAACCAAAGGACTCACTTGTAGATATTATTTGTACTTGATAAATCATTATTTCATCATTGTAGAACATCTTTGAGACAGTTTTGAGTATTTTGTTCAAGATATAAAACAAATGCTATAGCAGAAAACTGTTTTCCAATGCGTGAATTGTTCCAGCAATACCCTTGTTTATGGAGATATGATAAGATTATTTAGGTGTATAAATTAAAAATAATTCGGTAGCACATGGAGCACCGTGATTATTCTCCAAAATCAGAAGAAAGATAAACCTGACTGTAGCAGCACTTTTAAAGGTGTGTAACATGTGTTGCACACCCCCTAAGCACTGATACAGTCAGGTGTAATTTAAAGGCATGTTTCTTCACTCTGAATGGTCCCTTGATACCTTTCCTTTTATGTCCACATAAGTTTACAGATGTCAGTATGTAAGCAACTTATCTAAATTAGGGTAATATTTAAAAACTGTTTCTGAATTTTTTTTTTTTTTTACTTGCTTTATATCTGACAGCACTCTAAGCATTTTACTGATTTTCAAATCTGGTAAAACACATTGTTTCTTTTTTTTTTGGTAACTGATAGGACACAGAGTTGAAAAGACTTCATTTACTGCCTAGAGTTATTATTGGGTCTTGGAGATCAAAACCCATTGTTATGTGTTCTTGATGTGGATGCCAAGATTCACCTCTCGAGTAACGTGGTTATGATCGGGCATAATCATAACCCTCTATGTTATGGTAACCAAGGATATATTGGGAAGAGATTAAAAAGATAACACAAGCATTCTTGACTGTGGATATGAATAGCATGGTACAAATAGTAAAATATTTTTATTCCCGTAAAATATGCCTGACCTGTGTATAATATTGATCACCAGAGGAAGTGCTGTGGACAATAATTAATAAATAATTGAAGGAATATATTTGGATGAAAAGTGGGCAACATAAGTTGCTTTTTCTCATAGATAATGGTCATTTAAGATTACCAGATTTGAAGAGAGAGTTTAGAGCTACACAGTTTTGGCACAGATGCATAACACAGGCACAAGATTGCAAATCAAAGTGAAAAGAAATGATTTTGAAATAGGGAGTTCAAGAAACAAGGAGAGGGAGTAGAATTTTGCATGCAGGTCCGTAAGAAGAATAATAATCATTCAAAATATTATATGTATAAAGTAGCAGGAAGTGTTTTGAGAATTAAGGCAACAGCGATGACTGCAAGTAGGGGCATAGAAAATAGACAGGGTGAGCTGGAATTACTGGAGAAGATTAGCAAAGGAACCAATGTATTGGGAGCAAATAACTAGGAAGGAGAAAGTCCATAGAGTGGTATGAGGCCAAGCAGAAGTTTGGACTACAGTTAAGAGACTGCCTTCCCTACCAGGAACTGATAACAGAGTATAGACAAAGAAAAAGGTATCTGTAAATGTTAAATGGGAAAAAAAGTTGTGGTAGAATTAATAGTTGAATCTAGAGAAAATAATTAGTAGTACATATAAAATAATGCATGATAACTATAAAATCAGATAGTGTTAGAAAACACTGGGAAATGAGAATGTGCAAAGGACAATGGGATGATATTTGTATGGCACCCAAGTATGCAACAAAAAATCTACAATGTTTAGAATTTTTGCACTGAAGTGTATACATAGATATTTTTATGCCTCAAGTAGAGTTTAGAGAATTTGTCTGCTGATAGACTGCTATTGTTTGAGATGTGAAGAAAAAGACTGAATTTGGGAACATGTTTTTTTGAAGAATGCAACAAGGCGGTGGATTTTAAAAATTCTCCACTGGATACTTTGTCAGAAATGCTGAGGAAGCAAATTATTGTAACTAGCCAGCAAGCTTCCAAAGCTAAAGAGCACCTTCCACATGCCCAAACCATTAGACAGCTCAACTGGGCTGATTAAAAGTCAGGTATGTGTACCAAGACTTTTGTGGTAAAAAAAATGTTAAAACTTATTTTAAGCTACTTTTTCCATGGAATAAAATGTTATTTTATTTTCTGAGGTCTGGGATAACAGTTTAAAGTGCTTTTACTGTGTTTTATGGGCGAAAAAGTTACTACTATTTTACTGACTATTGCTCCTAGGCTACCCCAGGAATGAGGCTCCTTTTTCAGCTTATCAATAGAACAACCTACTGGTTCTTTGTTTCCTCTTTTTTCCAGCCCCACAAAGAAGAAAGTTGTTAACTAACTCTCCCCACTACAGCATAGCCAGATCCAGCACTAGATGACTAAGGCCTACTGGCTGGGGGAGTGGAGGGAGCTGCCACAACATTTATTTTTTAATTAAAAAAAAAAAAAAAAAAAAACATATATTCCTTAAAGGCATTCTTCTTAAAGAACTCCCTCTGTGTCTATCTGTCTGTGCATGTGTCAACACACACCTGTTGTTGCTTACTTCTTTTTTGCCAGGTTCCCCACATAGAATTTAAATACAAGGCATTTAAGGCATTAACGCACTTGCTGCCTGATTCCACAGAATTTAGCACGGATGAATGACCATCCATCTGTAAGTTGTGTGTGTTGATGAAATGCCATAGTTAATGATAATGATGGCGGGTCAGTTCATTCGGTTACAGCAGACGAGAGCCTGAATCCTGTATACCAACTACCAAACTACTCAAAAATGTGGGTTTCAGCGCATTTTCAGCATTCAGCAACAGCATTCAATCTTTCCATCAATTAAAGAGATTGTGATTATCCCCAAATAAAGTTCAGCTGTCCTAGAAGGATTTTCTTGACATTTGCTCAGTTACCTGCTAAAGCAAAAGCCATGGTTCGCATAGAGCTTACAAAGCATCAAAGGGATCTCATTGTTGAAAGGTAACAGTCAGGAGATGTGTACAAAAACATTTCCACAGCATTGGATATACCATGGAACACAGTGAAGACAGTCATCAAAAAGTGGAGAAAATATGGGACAACAGTGACTTTGTAAAGAACTGGACTTCCCTCCAAAATTGATGAAAAGACGAGATGAAAACTGGTCAGGGAGGCTACCAAGAGACCTACAGCAACACTGAAGGAGCTGCAGGAATTTCTGGCAAGTGCTGGTTGTGTACTACATGTCACCACAATCTCCCATATTCTCCATTTGTCTGGACTATGGGGCAGGGTTGCAAGACGGAAGCCTTTTCTTACACAGAAAAACATCCAGGGCTGGCTAAAATTTGCAAAACAATACAGTAAGTCTCCCAAAAGCATGTGGGAAAATGTGTTATGGTCTAATGAGACCAAGGTTGAACTTGTTGGCCACAATTTCAAAAGGTACGTTTGGCACCAAAATAACACTTCATATCACCAAAAGAACACCATCCCCACGGTGAAGCATGGTGGTGGCAGTATCATAGTTGCTTTTCTTCAGCTGGAAAAATGGGACTTTAGTTAAGGTGGAGGGAATTATGAACAGTTCCAAATACCAGTCACTTTTGGCCCCAAACCTTCAGGTGTCTGCTAGAAAGATGAAGAGGAATTTCACCTTTCAGCATGACAATGACCCCAAGCATACATCCAAATCAACAGAAGAATGGCTTCACCAGAAGAAAATTAAAGTTTTGGAATGGCCCAGCCAGAGCCCAGACCTAAATCCAATAGAAAATCTGTGGGATGACCTGAAGAAGGTTGTGAACAAGAGATGCCCTCGCAATCTGACAGATTTGGAGTGCTTTTGCAAGGAAGAGTAGGCAAATATTGCCAAGTCAGGATGTGGCATGCTGATAGAATCCTACCCAAGAAGACTGAATGCTGTAATTAAATCAAAAGGTGCTTCAACAAAGTATTAGTTTAAGGGTGTGCACACTTATGCAACCAGCTTATTGTACATTTTGTATTTTTTTATATTTTCCCCCTAACAGATTTGTTTGTTTTTCAATTGAATTGTGCAGGTTATAGGTCACATTAAAGGTGGACAAAGTTTTGAAATTATTTATTGTGGTCTCAATTTTTTATATCACAAATATCTGGCATTTTAACAGGAGTGTGTACACTTTTTAAATCCACTGTACATAGTAAAAATGTAGATTCATAGGTATGTACTAGGCTATTGGCCCTAGGGCCTATATAAGCCTAGCCAAAGGAGGTTCCCTGGCTTTCGCCACCCAAGAAAATTATTTTCCTGTGCCCCTGTTTCCCATCCAGTTGTCAAGATTTCTCTTGAAGAGGGCTAATGAGGAGCTCTGCTTGACATAAATGGGTAACCTGTTCCAGAGCATGGGAAGTCTCTGGGACAGGAATCTATCCCCCCAGCATGTTCTCTTTATTGTGATGACAAGGTTTAGGTCCCTAGAGCGTGTGGTTCTGAGAGATTGGGATTTCTTTAAGTGTAGCATGTCCATCAGATCTGGGTTAAACATAGCTTTTTATGTTAGGCAGAGGTCACCTCTGAGTAGGCAATATGCGACGGAGTAGAGCTGGTGTTTTTTGAGATGGTCTGTGTATGGCATCTGTTTTTAGGCCAGTAATCCTCCTAGTGAGGTACTTCTGTGGCCTTTCTAGTTGTTGCAGATGTCTTGCGAGGTACATGCCAAACTGGGCATTGTACTCTATAATGGGTCTAATGAGGGATGAGTAGAGAGGAATAATGACCTCTCTTTTTCTGAAGGAGAACCCCTTTGTGATGAGGTGTGCCATGTAGAAGGATTTCCTGACTGTGGCAACGTGATTATCAAAGGAGATACTACTGTCCAGCTGTGTCCCAAGGTCTCTTATCACACTTTCGGTGTTTAGTAGGCTACTGCCTAAGTGGTAGTTCATGGGTATGGTGTTTTTCCCAAAGGGGATGACAATGCATTTCTTGGCATTGAGCTTTAGGCCATGACTTTGACACCAAGCATCAGTCTCAGTGAGGCCTCTTTGAGAATGTCCATATCCTTAGGCAAATCTATTATGGCTCCTAGTTTGCAGTTGTCTGCAAATTTCGTTAGCCAGAGACCAGCTAAATTAGCCTGGACTTCAGAGAAGTAGATACCGAACAGGAGAGGACCCAGGACTGAACCCTGTGGTACTTCGCCTGTCACTGCTCTGAAGTCGGATTTGGAGTCAGCTACTTTCACTTTGTGGGTTCTGTCAGTGAACCAGTTGGCCAACCATCTTGTGACATATGGATTTATGCCTAGTCCAGTGATTTTATTTATAATACCAGAGTGGGGGATGGTGTTGAAAGCCTTTGCGAGGTCAAGATAGGCTGTGTATACCACCTTACCCTCGTCTACGGCTCTGGTGACTGCTTCGAAGAAGTCAGTCAGGTTTAGGAGGCATGATCTACCTTTTACAAACCCAAACTGAGTGGGGTCCAGAGTTTGGAGGTTACCTATGTCTTTGTTTATAAGCTCCAGGATGATGCCTTCCCTGGCCCTGCAGACCAGGCTTGTCAGGCTAATGGGGTGGCACCCCCCTTTGTGGAGTGGGATAACCATCACTGTCCGCCATTCCATAGGCACAAAGCCTGAAGTGCGGCTATGGTTGAACATGGTACTTAAGTGGGGTGGCAGTTCATTCTGTAGTTTATCCAGAATGCAGCCTGTCTGGTCTCATGGATGCTGTGTTCTTGGCTTTGTTGAGTGTGGTCTTTACCTGTGCATCCGTGATTACAGGGGCTTTGCAATCTTCCAGTATGCAGATGGCCCTTTGGGGGGTGAGGGGGATAAAGTTTGCACTGAACCTGTCTGCCAGGATGTTGGCAATATCAGTTAGTTCAGTAAATGCCTTTGTGCTGTAGTTCCGAGCAGATCTGAGTTTGCTATTGAGATTCTTGACATAGCTGTAGAAAGCTTTGTGGGTGTCTTTAAAATCCATGGTGATTTTATTTTCGTAACTAGCTTTGGAGGATTTTATGAGGGATCTCAGCTTCTTGCTGAGGCTGACCAGGGAGTTCCTGCAGTCATGGGGTTTTACTCTTTTTTTTTTAACAGTTTCTTCCGTATGTTGTAGAGTTTGTTTATGGCAGGGACCACCAGACTGGCTTCCTTGTTTTGGAGGATAGTATCTTGGTTCTGTTGGGGGTGGCACGGTCCATGCACTTGTGTATGTGCTTATATAGTGTAGTATTAATCATGGAGCTAATAATGATTCAACAATTTAAGTGATTTAAAAATTCAGAGCTTAATTTATTTTATTTATTTATTTTACTTTTGTTAAGCGGGATGGCCTGACTGGACGAGGTCCATTTACAGAGGAGGCCTGAGGAGAAAAGCTCCACTTAATTAATACAACAGACAATGATAATAATACATAATGTAAAGTAAAGACTTTGTTATTGAGCAGTATTTTGTGCATAATAGAACAGTACGCAAATAAAGATCATATCAGCAATCTATACAAGTGAACATTAAGTTAGTCATCAAAATATACAGACAGAGATCACAACATTTCCAGATGTCAAGGGATACCATTTGTTACTTCCATTTTTACTGAGGGTCTGATAATTGGAGAGAAGAGAGAAAGACTGTCATAGCATACACTAGGATTAAGTAATACATGGACATAGCCAAGAGCTAATAAGATGAGCCTTAAGGGACTTTTTGATTTGTTTGGTATTAGGTGCAGATGTCACCAAGGGAGGGAGATTATTACAACTTTTTGCTATACTGTGAGAAAATAGAGCTTTACCTGCTGTGTTGTTGGCTGTGGAGATAGAGAGGAGTGATTTGTTGGCAGAGCGGAGTGGCCAATTTGGAATGTAGTTAGTCAGTAGTTCCCTAAGGGCTGGAGTTTTTTCAGGATATTTTAGGTTGTTATAAGCTATGACTAGTTGGTGGTAGGTTAACAACTGTGGGAGCTCAAGCCACTGAAGTTGCCTTAGAGGTATACAATGGTGTGTTCTAAAGAGGGAATTTTTTGCAAACTTGGCGATTTTGTTATAAAATGACTCAAGTTTCTCCAGGTCATATTTTCTTACATAGGTGAGAATAGGTGCTGCATACATGAGTGTGGAAAGAAGGTGGGTTTGAGCTAGGGTGACCCGAGCTTGATCTGATAGAAAGTCTTTTCGTCTATATAGGGACCCCATTTTTTTGTGTGTACCTTTTTAATAGTCTGAGAGATATGGATGTCAAAGTGCAGGTTATCTATTTTGACGCCAAACAGCTTAGTGTGGGGAGAGGGTGAAATGACAGTTCCATTATTGGAGGAGATAGAGAAGGAGAGTGGAGTGGTTTTTGATTTGTTTGGGGTAAATAGAAGTAGTTTTGTTTTGTTGGGATTTAAGATAAGTTGAATATCTGTGATCCACCTTTCTACTGAGGTAAAATATTCTTGGGCAAGATGCTGTAGGGTGGTGAGATTTGGGGCGGAGCAGATCAGGGTGGAATCGTTTGCATACTGTATGAGTGAAGCCTGTATGGTAGAGGAATGTAGATTATTGGTAAAGATAGAAAACAGGAGTGGACCGAGTATGGAATCTTGAGGTACACCAATGGTAGTTGGGAGTAAAGATGATATAACTCTTTGCCACTGGACAGTTTGTTCTCGGTCTGATAGTTTTTAAACCATGCCAAAGTGTTAGGGGCAAAGGATAGAGCGCTAAGAGTATCTATTAGAATGGAGTGGGAAACCATGTCAAATGCTTTGGAGAGGTCCAGGAATATAGCAGATACAAATATGTTGTTATTTCTATGTTGATTAACCAGTAACAGTTTAGTAACGATAGATGTGGTGGACCTATTCTCAAGTATACCTCAGGATGAGGGACTTATAAGATTTCAAGAAAGTATGCGTAAATATAGCAAGTTAACTTGGGATAAAATAAGTGTCCTCATGGTCTTTATGGAAGTGGTTTTGAAGAACAATTTCATTATGTTTCAAGGAGAGTATTATAGGCAAAACAAGGGAGTCGCCATGGGGGCAGCGTGCGCCCCCATGTTTGCCAATTTATTTTTACTAAATTGGGAAGAAGAATACATCTTTGAAACTGAGTGGAACATCTATATAAGATGTTATCTCAGGTTTTTAGATGTGTTTATCATATGGAAGGGCAGTGAGGAATTATTAAAAAAATTTATGAATTATCTCAACAGCAGGAATGAGTATTTAAGATTTACCACAAGTTTGAATAAAAAAAGTATTTCATACTTAGATACTAAAATTACTATTGAGAGAAAGAAGTTTAAATCCAACCTGTATAGGAAGGAGACTTTTAGTAATGACTATTTAGAGTACAATAGCTGCCACCCCCAGTATCAGAAAAAAAGTATCATTAAAGGTCAATGCATTAGAGCCGCCAGGATGACATCACTATATGAGGACGTAATAGTTGAGTTAAATAACATATCTATAATGTTTATTGATAGGGGATATCGTGGATGGATGGTGTCTGATGTAGTTGAATATGTAAAACAAGAGTGGGGTAAAAAATATAAACCCATACTTGGGAGTGAGCATGGTTTTGGTTATTCCAAGAAAGCATGTACTGAATATAGGAGAGCTTGTGTTATACAATATGCGCCATTAGTAAACCAATTCAAAGACACAATAGTAAAAAATTGGAACATAATAGAAACAGATGAGGATATATACAAGATAGTAGGTCCTAGACCAACATTTGTGTATAGGAATGGACAGAATTTAAAGAGTAGATTAAACAAAATGATGGGTATTTCTGGTAAAAGTGAGGGAGGTACCACCAAATGTGGACGATGTAACCAGTGTCAGTATATTACTGTGGCTAGTAGTGTTACATTGGACAATTTTCAGAAAACAACAGTCAAGTTTTGTAAGGGGAACTGTAGAACTAAAAATGTTATATATTTAGCTAAGTGTTCTACATGTTCATGTTACTATGTAGGGATGACATCTAGATGCTTAAGAAATAGAATCTATGAGCATTATTATAAAATAAAAAGGCAAGATGTTAATAATGCCTTATGGAGACATTGTGAGGCTAGCAAAGGGTGTAGGATGTTTGAGTTTGGCATTCTTGAACAGGTCCAAGTGAATCCTAGGGGAGGTAATATAAAGGAGAAATTATTAGAAAAAGAGACCCGTTGGCAAATTAAACTGAATGCTTCAGAACATCCAGGGCTAAATGAATATATCTCTATAAAATCTATATTAGATAGATAATAGGTGACAAGCCCAACCCTTGAATGTACTTGTTACATAATCAATCACATTAATTCAGATTTTAGGTATGAAAATATTATTTTAAAGTTTTTTAGTATAAAAGAAACTAAGAGTTAGTGGCAATAAACAAATAAGAAATGAAGTTTTTAAGATTTAGGTGTATGGCACACATTTTAGGAGATTGTGTTATGGAAGTTACTATATGTATATGAAATAAACATTTTTAAAGTATCACATTTTTAAATATAAATAGATAGGTTTATATTGAGGGAATCCAGCACTGTGCACTTTAAAAGTTGATGCTTTTAATGTAATTAGCTCAATTATGTGATTATCCAATGACATGTTAATTGATGAAATGAGATACTACATAAAAAGGCAAGTCACCATTCTGTAAGTGGTTCTGATGAAATCTACGGCAGTAGATGAAAGCGCTTAACTTGATATGATTTTATGTGATTTTATGTTACAAATTAAATAGAGGATTTATTCATTGCTACGTGCCAGTGCGGTGTTTTTTTCATACTGGGACTTGGTTCGGCCTCTAAGGGGGCTTTATTCTACTTACTTGATTAACCAGGTTTGTGAAAGAGAGAAGGGCTGAAGTTGTACTGTGGTGTGGGCGTAAACCAGTTGTGTAGAGGAGAAGAGATTGTTAGAGTCTAGGAAATGCATGACCTGAGAGTGTATGCATTTCTAAAGTATCTTTGATAAAAAGACAGAATGGTTATGGGGCGATAGTTAGAGAAATTATAGGAATTCCCACCCTTATGAAGGGGAATAATGTAAGAGAATTTCCATAGTTGAAAGATGTGGGATTCCTGTATGGAGCGGTTGATAAAGATTGAGACTGGGTAGGATAGTCGGCAGCCATTTTTAGGAAATGACCAGGTATACCATCTGCTGCAAGAGCAGTGGGTTTAAGTTTTAAGAGGTATTTTTTTATTGTTGAGGTTGGGACAAGAGAGAATGTAAAGGGAGGTGAGTTGGTATGGATAAGTAGCTATTTTTGGAAAGTTGAGTTGATGGTGATTTAATGGATTCAATAAAATGGTGATTAAATTGGGAGGCTATATCGCTATCTGTGTTTGTAGAGGTGGAGGTGGGTGCTGGTGTGGAGGTTTTACCAGGTTTTAGTAGGAAGTTTATTGCATGCCAGAACTTTTGGGGGTTATTGGAGTGTTTATTTTGTATATCTAGAAAGTAGTTCTGTTTATCAAGCTTTGTTTGTTTTTTGTCCTGATTCCTAAGGTGCTGATAGTTTTGTTTGGATAGACTAGTGTTATCTTTCTTCCAGGTTTTCCATGCCTTGTCGCTGGTTTTTAATAGGGCTCTAGTGGATTTAGTAAGCCAAGGAGCATAGTGTTGCTTAGCTCTAATTTTTCTTACTGGGGCAACTGAATCAAGGATGTTAATAAGAGTACTATTAAAATAGTCCACTGCTTGGTCTAGGTCAAGGCTGTATAGTGGTTCCCAGTTACATTTTTTAATATAGTGTTGAGTTCTAGAGGGTTAACATCGTGATTGTTTCTGACTTGTCTATAGACTGTAGGTTTGGGTAAGTTAGTATGTTTTTGTAGGAGGAAAGTAGGGAGACGGTCAATAAGTCCGTCGGGTAGACTACCTACTTGGTAATTATGGTCAGGGTAATTTACTAATGTCCAGTCTAGTATAGATTCCTTATGGGATTTTTTGTCTACTCTATTTGGTTCTTGAATGAGTTGAGAAAATACATATAGGTTGATGTGGCTAGTTGGGTTTTTAGAGTTACAGGCTAGCCAGTCAGTGTTTAGGTCACCTAATAAAATAGTTTCCTGTGGGAGATTATCTTTTGACCTTTGTAGAATCTCCTCAATTATTGGAGCATTATTACCTGGAGGGATATAAGCATAGAATATTGATGCTCTTTTTCTTATTTAACAGTAGGACAGAGCCTACGATCTCAGCAGTATTAAATTTAGGTAGAGGAGTTAGTAGAGGTTGGAGAGAAATTGTATTTTTATAGACAATTGCAATGCCCCCACCCTTCTTTCCAGTTCTATTTAGCCATAGGATATTCTATCCTGGAGGGAGAATTTCTTTGTTCTGTGTGCTGGGTTTTAGCCAGGTCTCTGTTATGGTAAGGATGTCGGGGGAGTAGTGAGTTATAGATTCGTGTAAGTGAGGAAGTTTGTTTGATATACTGCGAGAGTTAAGATTGATGATGAGTAAATCTACAGTGGGTTTGTTTGGGGGTATAGTGTTGCTTGGCCCCGATTTTGGGTGAATATCCCCCGAGGTAAGGAGGTATTTCTTTAATGAAAGTTGAAGCTTGGTAGTTTGTAGAATATCTATGTGGAGTTTACTTGATGTTTTTCTAGTGTAGAATAGTGAAACATACTTGTTACGTAAAAATAGTATTGTGTTGTCACTAAATAAATAGGGGGCTATAGGAAACCTTATGTGTGTAATAACAGGTGTGAAGGTATGTGTTGTATGGTAGGTGGTGTTTGGTAGTGGTGTGTTTGTGTGTAAGGATGTAATGTAGGTTAGAGTTGTGAGGGTTAGTAGGAAAGATGAAAGTAAGGCCTGCATAGTTTGGGTTTGTGGTATATGGATGGAAGAGGTAAATTAGGGATCTGGTTAGGGTGGTTGCAGGTGAGTGGCTGTAGGGAGTGGTCAGGTGATTGGGGATTAGAATAAATGTAGAAGTAGTGGGGGTGGGTGAGAATTGGGGGCAGGATTGGGGAGTGGAGTGAGCCGAGCATAGCGAGGCTCAGCCACCACGAGATTACCGAAACAATCACTGAACTGTAATCAGGGATAGCAGGAAAAAAACTGCCAAATTGGGGTAAGTTCCATATATCTGCTTCCCTGTAGTGCAGTGGTGGACTGTTGGCAGTGTGTTTCCACCTGGTGACCAAAGTAAGTTACTACAGCCAGAAAAAACTAACCTGTGTGTATGCTCATCTGCCCTGTAGTGATACTTTAAATAAGGAGCAGTTTACTTTTTTAAAGCAGATTAGTTTTAAAAACAGATTTGGAGTGTGGATAAATTGCAATATAAGGAACACCTACAGTTTAGAAAGCTGTGTTCTTTAGTTTGGTTTTGGATCTGCTTCAGGCAGGCAACTGAAGCAAATTTACATTCTTTTTCACAAGGTATTTTGCCCTGCGAGTCTGTTGGGCAGGGGATGACCACAGAGTGTTTAACCCATCGGGAGAAGCTGCAATACATAAAAGGTTAGACCAGGAAAGTAAGAAAAGACACATGAGAGACCAGACCTAGCAAAACCCTAGAAAAACAGACATTTAAGTGAGGTATAATGCAGACAAGAAATAACCAGTGTAGCAATAACAGTATTCCCAGTTGACTAAGTAATGAAAGCAGAGCACTAAAAATAAATGCAGTAGATTGTACAGAAGTAGCAAATATTAGCAAATACAGTTAAGCCCTGTAATCAGAACAGAAAACGATCCTAAAAAGAAACTGTAATAGAGCACTAGGAGTAAATGCAATAGGTTGTACAGATAAAGCAACTTTTAACAAACACAGTTAACTGAGCCAGCAGAACAGAAGACAATTCTGCTTAAACTGTAATGTAGTACTAGAAGTAAAATGCAGTAGATTGTACAGATAAAGCAACTTTAGCAAGCACAGTTAACTCTGACAGACAGTGCTTAGTAGTACTGTAAATAGCAACAAAACAGTATGTCATACACAGTACCTTCTATAGCCAGGGAGCACACAAGCAGGGGAGAGTAGAAGCTTCCATGTGGAATGCAGAGAAAGCTAGAAGGATTTTAAAGATGGTGCCACAGGAAGGAAGGCAAAGTTAAATAGTCTGGGGGAGGAGTTGAAAAGAAAGTGAAAGAAACAGATAAAGCAGCTTTTAACAAACACACAGTTAACTAAGCCCTGTAAGCAGAACAGAAAACAAACATTCTTAAAAAAACTGTAATGAGGCACTAGGAGCAAATGCAATGGATTGTACACATAAAGCAACTTTTAACAAACACAGGTAACTGAGCCCTATAAGCAGAGCAGAAGACAATTCTGCTTAAACTGTAATATAGTACTAGAAGTAAAATGCAGTAGCTTGTACAGATAAAGGAACTTTAGCAAGCACAGTTAACTCTGCACTGACAGTGCTTAGTAGTACTGTAAATAGCAATAAATAAAACAGCATGTCATACACAGTACCTTCCAAAGCCAGGGCAATAACATTTAAGAGTTTGATTTATTTTAACCCAGAAGGGATTCACATCTAGATCAAGGGAAGTCATAGTCTCCCTATACTCATCACTCATCAGACCAATGATTGAGTACAATGCCCCATTCGGAATGTATCTGACCCGACACTTGCAGCAGCTGGAGAGGCCACAAAAGTTCCTCACCAAAAGGATAAAGGGTCTCAAAAATCTGTCTTATGCTGCCCGACTGAAAGAACTCCAGTTATATTCAGTTGCTTACCGCTTGCTCAGAGGTGACCTGTGCCTGACATACAAGGCCATGTCAAACCCAGATTTGATGAACATGCTTCATCTCAAAAAATCTAGATCCCTCAGAGCCACAAGGGCGGGAGACTTAAACCTCGACACGGTTATTAATAGGACGTGCTGGAGGGATAGATTCATCACCCAAAGACTCCCTATGCTGTGGAGCAAAATCCCGGTTTATGTGAGGCAGAGCACCTCGCTGGCCTTGTTCAAGAGGAATCTTGACCAATGGATGGGAGATTGCAGATACACCCCAGGGGTTACCTCAGTGTCACTGCTCGACAGAGGCACAGCAAACTAATGGGCATAGTTTCTCCAAACTAAAGGGGTGGCGTAAGCCACAAAACTATGGGCTAGGCTTGTAAATGCCGTTGGGCAGATAGCCTAGTATGAACCTATGAACCTAAGTAAAAAAGTATATTGGTAGGTATTCTGTACATTGTGTCCCAAATGCAGAATTAACATATATGAAGAAGATGTATATAGATTTATTGATTTTTATTGATTTATTGATTAGTACTAGGCTAACTGCCCTTGCGAGCCATTTTAAGCCTAGCCAATTATCCCTTGTGAGACTCGAACCCTGCACCTTGTGTTTGTAAGGCAAACACCTTAACCATATCTTTTTTTTTTTTTCATCTAGGCATACTTCTCTATTAGTGGATTTAATACCATACAAGCATCAGTCTGTATTCTGCCAGGCACTTGAGCAAACTGTGCCTTACATAAAGGAATTAGTCAAACTTGCATGTTTAATTCCTTTAATGTTATGATAGAAAATATTTTAAAGAAGTATCAATTAATGTAATTGGGCAATACATTAGCAGATCATCCTGTCTTCGCTTCTTTTATACTGGGACAATTAAGTCCCTTTTCCATGAATCAAGTTTGTTTTGTAAGACAATAAATAAATTGCACAGACAGTAATTTTGCCCATGTATCTACATCATCTAAATATAACTAATTGCAAATTCCATGCTTATTAGTAGCTTTCCATCTCTTGAGCTTAAGGAAGTCAAAGGATTCAGTGTTTCTGATTTTCCCTACCAAGTCCACCCATCCAGCTATCTTCTAAACTAAATCATGTTTACATTCATATTGCCCACTAATAGCATTGGTTCACAGGTAAGTACTAGGCAGTCAGTCTGGAGACCATTACAAGTCCAGCCAAAACACCCCATTCAGAAGTTCCTTCTAGTCTCAAGGAGGACAAGGCAAGATAAACTGGGGGAGAATGAGGCTGGCTATCCAATTATCTTGGTTTACATTGAAGATGGCAAGGGTCCTACTTTGCTTGAAATGTAGTGGGAGTTTGTTCCAGAGCTGAGGAATACATTGGAATATTAATGCATCATGTCACCATGTTTTTTTATCTACTTATGTAGGTTTAGTTCCTTTAGCTGAGTATTTGAGGTACCATTAGTTCTGAGAATGAATAAGAGGTCAAATAGGGTTGGATCCTTCATTGCTCAAAAGGCTGGGCATAGATCTCCACTGGGAAATGTGTAAGAGACTGAGTATAGAGACTGGGCTGCCAGTCTCTCCTGATAACTAAGATTTTTAAGTCCACTGCTCTCTAGTTATGAATTTCTGAAATGTCTAAAATTGCGTCATATGTTTGGATAAATACATGCCAAATGTGCATCTTATTCAGTAATGTGTCTGATAAGAAATGACTAAAGGGGATTTAAGACTTCTTTGGATCTAGTGTGGATGCCTTTGGAAATGGCAAGAGCCAGATGAAAGGTTTTCCAAAATACTGTAGAGGCATGATGGTCAAATGATAAGAAATTATCAGCAATTGTGTCTAGATCCCTTACAGTAGTGTCTGATTGATGGGGCACATCACCTATATGATAAGTGAAACTGTTTTATTTACCAGAATTAACTATGCTATGTTTTTTACATTTAATTTGAGATTATTGTCCTTGCAGCAGTTGCTAACATTGTCTAACCCAAGCTGGAGCAATTGTGAGTCAGTTGAAGATCAAATAACACTAAGTTTACAGTCATCTGCAAACGCAGTGAACCACAGGTCAGGATTGCTGGCTTGGAGGTCTGAGATGTAGATGTCAAATAGGAGAGGGCCCAAAATTAAGCTCCATGCTCAGTGCAGTGCATTACCACCATCCCCTCCTTCAGTTACTTCTTCAAAGAAATGAATGATGTAAAGAGGCAGGACCTTCATTTGAGAAAGCCAAATCTTTGAACGTCCAGGGTTAAGATATTTTCAGCATCCGGATTAATAAGATCTGAGAATGCATTCTATAGTTTCAAATATAAGGATAGTGAGACTAATGGGTGCATAGTTACCTGGGTTTCTGGTTGGGCCACCCGTGTGTAATGGCATTATAATGGGTGTTTTCCAGGCTTCATAAATGTCACCAGTGGAGAGGCCTAGATTAAAGAGTCTAAGTAGTGGTTCAGAAAGGCCATATTAGCACTGATAATCAGGCAACCTGGTATGTTATTCAGGGCCCATGGATGAAGTATTCTTAGTTTTTGAGAAGGCTAAGAGAACTTGTTCCATAGTAATTAAGGAGGGTAGCTGGGATTATGAAACCTGTGGAATAAAATTTGCACTGAATTTGTTAGCTAGGATATTAGCTATTTCCTTTGGGTCAGAGTGTTGTATTATTGCGGACTGACACACAATATTGTTGCTTCTTAACATCCTGACATAGTTAAAGAAAGATTTGTAGTTTTTTGATTTAGCAGTTAAGTTCATACTCATCTTTGAGACTCCTATTGGTTCTCTTATGTTCTTTGTTAGTTTGCGTATGTGTGCTCTTAAGGTAGGTAGAATGGGACCTTTTAATAAGCATTAAGTGTTTTTCTCTTGTTATATAATTTATTTATATGGATATTCAACCACAGGGGGTTGCTTTTAAATTTCTCGTTATATTTTGGGTGGATAGGGACTGCCTTTTCAGTACTGCTATTTGAGTGGTAGCAGCAGTCAAAGGCATAGGCAGCAGCTTTATTAATGAGATCCACAGGAGAAGAATTACAGCATAATTTATTTAGGTAATCAAGTAAATGAAGATTTGCTTTTGAGAAGTTTCCAAGCACAGAGAAGTACCATCAGTTCTCTAGAAAAGATAAAAATATAGTTTGATTTAGCAAGGCATAATGATACATATGGAGATGTGCAACAAGTGGCCATATTTTTGAAGACTAGGTCAAGGATATTGGGGGCCCCTAGTAGGATGGTTAATTATGTGTGATAGAGTAGTAGCATTTATAATGTCAAGGAAGTGCTGGGCATGCCAACCATTGACACTATACTTCAGACAGTTTATTGGTAGACATGTTGTCCAGAAGGAAGGTCTTGGGTTTAACAGAAATTTCAGTTAACATGTTAAGATAACAATCATGCTCAGAAGGGGACATAGAGGATGTTCTGTAACTAGCAGTGAAGTAGTAGTTAGTCTTTTTATGGTGATTTGGACTTAGGAGTTCACAAGCGGTATCCCAATGAATATGTAATGAAGTGATGATAATCCTCTACAATTGCCAGTAGGTCTGAAGATGTTATAGGCATTATACTCAGGAATAGATACCTTTCTTTGTATTTAAATTATCAGGCGACGTCTGATTCAAATTGCATTGTGTCAATCGATGTCAAAACTTTTCTTTATGGGTTATTAATTTATGGCTTGGGATGGATTCTTAATTCTTTAGTTTTGATCTCCATAAATACATACTTCTTCAGTAGACATAGAAATTCCTCCATGGTAGGTGCTGTGCTGGATTTCTATCTTCTAGTTATACATTTTCTAGCTATTGCTAGTATGGTCCATATTATGTACAAGTACCTCTTTTTCAAGTGAGAATCCTGTAATTACATTTAATGAGATTAAAGATTTAGTTAAACCAAATTTATCTGTATATATTGCTTGTAAGAAACTGTTAATCTCATCCCAATATGTTTTAATACTGGCACAATCATAAAAATCATGGGACCAGTCTGCATTAACTAATGATTGGCATCTCTAACAAAAATTATTAATGGAAGAGTTTATCCTTGAAATGTTCTCGGGTGCTAAAAAGGATCTATGTAGATATTTCCATTGAAATTTTCTCCAATATTGTGAACGGAATGTTAGTTTAACTGACAGTAAGATATTTATCTTATCTTCTAATGATAAAGGAGTCTGTATACCTTTAGTTAAATATTGCCAATAAGATACTTTAGGAGCTGTTTTATAAGCAATTACTACAGTACATAAGTATGATAACTCATTTTTTGTATTAGGATTATTATAAATAATAAGCAGCCAAATTATGAATCTTGGGGTACTTTTAAAGGATGAATTGTTTACTATTGTACATAGATCCTTAGAGTATGTTAAAACAACTCTGCAGTATTAACCAGTCATTAGAAGTTAATCCATACGCTGATATTAAATGTGCTTCCAAGATCTGTTGAGTTTTTGTGCAATGAAACCAACATAAGTTCCTATTTTCCCATGAACTAAAAACCTCTCTATGTACTTTGTCAAGGAAATTTCTTGTAATACTAAAGGAAGTTAGTAATGCAAACCAAATTTTTATGTCCATATTCATATTAATAAATTTCCTAAAGATGTCAAAAATATGGTTTATTAGATGTAATTTAGTTGGTTTTGTTATGTTATATTGTAAGTGTATACTCAAGTAGTACCTTATTCTATTATCTTTATCTGTGACTGTAAGATTTTTTAATAAATCATTCTCATTCTTTAGTATGGTAGAAGGCAACTGTTTCCAATTAGAAGAGTTTCTATGATTTACCCATTCTATCACAGTTTTGAGTATGGAAGCCCTTATGTATGTTTCAATATCTGGAAATTTTAGCCCCCCTTGTTCCCATTGTCTAATATGATGGGAATATGCCACTCAATTTTTTGGGGGTACCATAAAAATTTTAAGAAAATTGAAGTAATTTCTTTAAGAAATTTTTTTTTCTGATAGTAATATAGCAGACTGTGCTGTATACAATACTTTAGGTAGTAAGACCATTTTTATCAGTTGTAATCTGTCTTCAAATGTTATAAGCATATTATTCAATGTATTCACCAATGTTTTGATTAATTCTATGATGTTTGTGTAATTGGTGTTTAGTATTTCTACCATATTCTTACTTAGTACTATCCCCAAATAGTCTAAAGCTGGAACTTGCTTACCAGTAATATGGTTTACAGATACCTGTACCTCCTCTTTTTTATTTAACAACAAGAACTTTGATTTTGATTTATTAAAGTAAAGGCCTGAGAGTTTCTGGAAGTTTCCTATTAACAAGTCTATTTCATCTAATACTACTTTAGAGTTGGGCAGAGTGAGAAGCACATCATCAGCAAACATTATTTTGGAACTATATTGATTATATACATCTATACCTCTTATCTTTGAATTATTGCATATTAAGATTGCAAGAATTTCTATGGCCATTGCAAACAAAATGGTGACCTGAGACATCATTTTCTACTTCCTCTAGTGATCTGAATTGCCTCAGAGATAAAGGGACCTATTTTGACAAATGCCAAGTTGTTCTCATAAACTTTCTTTGCAAGTGTGATAAAGGAGAGATGGAAGTCAACTATATGCAAACATTTAACTAAATAGTCCCAGTTTAAGGAATCAAAAGCCTTTTCTATATCTAGACAAATTATCAATGCTTCTTGATTTCCTCTATTTAAATAATCAATTAGCGTTAGTATCCTTTTGATATTATCCTGAGTATGCCTATTATATATAAAACCAGTTTGAGGTTTATTAATTATTTTAGTCAAAGGGATTTTCATTCTGTTGACCATTATTGAAATAAAGATTTTACAGTCATTATTCAACAAAGATATTGGTCTGTAAGAGTTACAATGATTAGGGTCTTTATTTTCTTTTAAGATAAGGGTAATTAAAGAATATCTCAATGAAGGTGGGATTTTTGCTAATGATTGGGCTTCAAGAAAGGTTTTATATAGGAGACAAGTTGTGAAGTTGGGAAATAATTTATAAAATTCTATGATTAAACCATCTGTCCCCAGTGCCTTATTAGATTTACTTTCTTTAATCGTGTCTATAATTTCTTTCTGTGTTATTGATTTCTGTAATTCTAACTTTAGTTCTTCGGAATTTTTTTTTTAATGTTGGGGGTTATATTTTCTAGATTCCAATTTTCAGTTATGCCTATTTCACTTTCATGTTCAGCATGATATTTAAAAGCATCTAAAATGTTACCTATGTCTGAGACATTTTTCTTCCTACCTTCATGTAATATACTAACAATGTTAATGTTATTGGTTTTCAATTTAATTTTAATTTTCATAGATTATATAGGTGCTTTGGAGAAGTAGCATAAGAGTTTATTTTTAATCTCACTATGGTTAAATTTGTTTTATTGGATAGCTTTTCATTATACTTTTTATTTGCTTCTTCTATTTTCTTTTTATTTTCCATATCAGTTAAATTCTTATTGGACTTAAGTAATAAAAGTTGATTTTGAAATTCCTGAAATTCTGATTCCCATTCTTTAACTTTATTTTTGAACCAGCTGATGGTTTTACCATATATATAGGCTTTTAATGAATCCCATACAAAAAAAAATTGAAGTTTAGAAATTAGCCAAGGTTTAAACTCTTTGATTTTTTGTAATTAGAAGTAATAACTAATGGTTTAAGCTCTTTCTGAATTTCCAGTACAAGGGAGTTGTGATCTGAAAATGGACATGGCTGTATCAAGAAATTCAAGATTTTTGATAATAGATCTTGAGAGACGTGTTTTGACTGTTCTGGTTTGGTACCATGTCTATAGTCTTGATATGAAAAAATAATGAATTACATCCTATAGCATCATAAGTGTCTCTTAATTTGAATGTCTCAGTCAATTTTTTTGGTAGTTTAGCTGTGGATGATAGACCAGGGGATTTCTTATTTGTGGTTTCTGTGACATCTGCAATACAATTCAAGTCACCTCCTATTATTATATTGCCTTTAGAGATAGTTGTAATGAGATCTAAGTGCTTCTTAGCTAGACCTACCCCCATATCAGAGAACCAGTATAAATTCACTAATGTCCATATTCTGTTACTAAATTTTAGTATAACTATAGCTATAAGTTGGTCTTTATATATGTGTTTGTAGACAACTTCTGGGCTTAATGAGGTCTTTTTCCATATAATTGTTACTCCTCTAGCCTTGATTTATAGGAAGATTGAGATAGTATTCTGTATTTATTAGAATCCCAATGTAAATATGTCATTTATTTTAAAATGAGTTTCTTGAAGAAAACCTACTTGAGCTGTATTTAGTTTTAAGTATATCAATAAGTTGGACCTCTTGTTTGGATTGTTTAAGCCATTAGTATTTAAATATACCAATATTAGGTCCATGTCAGGATTCTTTTAAAAATAAAAAAAACTATATGTTGTTAAAATCCTAAGTTCATAAGACTCCTCCTGTAGAGTTAGTTCTATATTAATTATTGAATTCCTAATTATCTTAATCCACAATGCTTTTTTCATAAAGATTAATAACAAAAAAGTTTGGTCAGGCATTTTAAAACTAGAAAAAAATGTACAACATCCTATTAACAAAACTTGTACTTATGTGAATTTTAACTCACACTAAACATGGAATGAAAAACATTCCTAGTCTAACAGACAAATATAAATCTGTTAGATTAACTTTCCTAACCACCTTCTTTTCAACACTTCTGTTTTGTCAGGAAACTATACTTCTCCCTGCTAATTTAATTTGAGCATATGCTGTTTGAGAAACTTTCTTCAACCATTTCTCTAAACATATGTGTAATTTTGTTTTTCATTCTGACAGTCATCATCATACCACCTGTATGAATCCCCAATCAGGAATGTTTAATCTTTAAGATTACCATGCTACAAAGCCATTTCTTTTTCCCATCTGTTTCATCTGATCTAAGAGGTAGATTAATTTTAGAGGATTTTTCTGTCTGATTTTTCATACTTTCTATACACAGAAATGTATTTAATAGGTAAGTGATCATTTTTTTCCAATCTATAGGAAATATCCTTCCTTTAATTCAGGTAAGACTATCACATAGTCCAATACTAAATCTTTATGGCTGACAA
>NC_056747.1:272020764-272073264 GCF_019279795.1 Protopterus annectens | reverse complement strand
CACGCTGACAGTCACACACACACACACACACACACACACACACACACACACACACACACACACACATACACACACTCCTGTTCACCACATGCACTCCTCCAGGCAGTTTGGTGGTTCACCAGTTTATCTATACTGTGCCTTTGCAGTGTGGTAGAAAGCTGCAGCACTTGACAATCATTGTTGCAGATGCAGGGAGGGCAAGCAGACTCCACACAGAAATCACCCCAACTGGGTGTTGAACTGGAGAACCAAGGATGCAGCTGCCATAACTGTTGTGCCCTCCTTTACTTCCTGATGTGAATGAAAATGTGTGATTCTTGCATTTCTGTTATGAAAATATGTATGGAGACCTTTTTTTGTCATTGTTGTACAAGAGTAAAAAAATGAAAATGTAAAATGCTGCATCTGTTAGCAGGAAGATTGACAGCCATAGTTTGCCTTGCATATGAGGCAAATAATGGTTACTGTCTGTTACATAAGGCTGACATCGAAATAATTTACAGACAGATTTGTGCTAATCATAGTGCAGGAGTTTTAGCCATACCTCAATTTGATTTGCCTGCTGTAGAGCTGCAGGGTGCACAGCGCAGCAGATTGTGCACTGTGCATAAAGTAAACATATCATCCATGATGTTCATTATATTGGTCACTGCTGCAGTAGACTTGGCTATATGGGTTATATCCTGCCAAGGATATAACAGCCAGCTAACTTCCAAAGCTTCAGGGCACCTTCCACATGCCCATATCATCAATCAGCTCAAGATGAGCTGTACTAAAAAGACAGGTTTGGGCACCAAGCTGTTCAGAGATTTCCTGCAGTTGAAAATAACACTCCTCTACAGGCTGTCTGTGATCAATAGTTGGCTTGTGCTGTTCTTTAGTGGGCAGATGTGTCCACCTTTGGGGGAAGAACCTTTCCCATTAACAAAATTGCTGTTTTAATTATACATTCCTGTTTAGGAAAGTTATTTTTAAGCTAAGAGTTTGTGTTTTAATGGACTGTCATGAGACTTAAGTCTACTTTTAGAAGGGAACACACTTTTTTTTCTGTTGGTATAGTTTAAAGTAATTGAAAATCATTTTTCTATGGAAAAAATGTATATATATTTTACATTATTTTGTGCTGACGAAGTATTTTAATGTCTTTTGATTTGTTTTTGTGTGAAAAAAGTGAATTTTAAAGACTTTAAAATTTTACTGGCTCTTGCTGCTATTTTTTCCCCAGGAAAGAGACACAATTTTTGGCTTGATCATTAAACAAACTACTGGTCCCACAGTTGGTCCATCTTCCAGCCACAAAAAGAAAAAGTTAAGCAAACAACCTTTGCCAACACAGCAGGCTAGCAGTTTGCCTCAGCCATAAGTAGGTGACTGTGCTGTAGCCATAGCATTTTCCTCAGGCACGTCATGTTTTACCTCAGCTTCCTCTGGTGTAGTACCCACAGCCACTGTAGACCAGGGGTTAGCCATGTCCCCGGCAGCTGTTGGGATCCCCTCAGTGGGCAGTGGAGAGCCACTCTTGCCACTCCTGGAAGCGAAAGCATGGAAAGCTTCCCTGTCTGATTAGAATGTTGTGCCCACTCCTGGGGAAGCTTCTGCTGCCATTAATAATAATGCTGGCCCCATTTTTCCTGTCAGAAGGAAACAGAAAACAAAACATATCTTCTCCTCAAATTTCCTTAGATAGGAGTAGTTTACTAGGTTTGGCTCAGGGTTTAGTTCAATCTATTGATCCTTCTAATATGGTGGTTTCTGGTAAAGGAAAGAGGGATGCTTTTTTTCCTGAAGAGATTCAAGATTCTGAATCTGGACAGGAAGATGATGGGACAGATGCAGGGTTTACGTTTTAGTTGTCTGATTTCAGAATCGGAGGAGAGCTCAGTTGCCATTTCTCCCCATTGGGGGGGGGGTTCTCTTTCTGAGAGACCAATTCCAGAATGTGCCAGTGTTTTCATGGGAGAACACTGGGATTTTCAGTCCCTCAGAAAATACTATGAGCTGTTACATTATTATTTTCCAGGACCATCACCCATTCCTCTATTTTTATCAACTTTGGAGGATGTGTGTGTCACTGCCTGCAATTTTCCTGATAGTCAGCCTGCTTCCCCCCTAAAAAGGCAGATATGATGTATAAAGTTCCTTAGTCTTTTAAGTTTTTAAACCTGACCCCCACAGCTATAGCTTTAGTTAATCCTGCTGATGCTACATGTTTAGTTAATTCCAATCCTACTCTTGCTGACAGGATGGGAAGATTATTGATAAGTAAGGGAAAAAAGTGCATGCTTCTTCAACTTTGATTTTCAAAATTTTGAATCATCATTCTTGTATGTTAAAATTAATTCTGACTAATTGTGAAAGTATAAGAAATGCACAAAGGAGGAACCTTGTTTGCAGTCAAAACACCACCAAGTCGAGAAGCTCTTAACGCTTTTATTAGAACAAACCAACAGAGCGTTTTCGCCACGGACCACCGTGGCTTCTTCAGAGACACAAATTCAAACAGAAACACTCCATATAAAAACTATTAAATCAGGAAGTGACACATTCCTGTTTCCTGTTACCGACAGCTTGTGTTTAAAAACACATGCAAATCATTTAAAATTCAAAACATCTAAAGGTTAAAATCATTTTAAAATAACAGAACATGAATTAGCTTGTATGGATAAAGTCTCAACCACTTAACATAAATGTGGATGACAATGAAAAATTGTCGTTAATATTTACAACACTCAAACATATGAAATATGTAAGTGAATATATAAAATATATGTTTACTTAAACATAAAAAACGTACAAGTGTATAAAAAATGTATACAAAACATGCGTACTCAGTACAAACGTCATTTAGGTCATTTTATTTATATGATGTCCATGCACTACTGAAAAAGACCTACGCACTCCCCTTCAAAAGTGCGTGCATCCTTAATAGTTCTACACGCAAGTGTCAGTTGTATCTTCCTAAGGGGGCCATCTGTAAACAGTATGGGAATCCCTAACTGTTAGGTTGAATCAAACCCTATGTCACCAAAAGATCAGTCAACCGACCGGTCTCACTATGTGTGTTCAAAAA
This sequence comes from Protopterus annectens, assembly GCF_019279795.1. Classification (NCBI taxonomy): domain Eukaryota; kingdom Metazoa; phylum Chordata; order Ceratodontiformes; family Protopteridae; genus Protopterus; species Protopterus annectens. The sequence continues at coordinate 272,070,194 of NC_056747.1, read as the reverse complement.
TGTTACAAGACACATTGATCTGCCATGTCTTCAAATAGCTGCAAATTGCTATGCCCAAATTCAGACAACGGTAACAACTGGCTGTATAATATAAACTGGCAGGTTTTACCTAAAGTAACTTTTTAGTTTAAGTACAGGGGCAATGTTACAGTTGGTGTTCAGTCCAGGGAAACAAAAAGCATCTAGGCGCAACTGCCAGTCTAACTCACAGTTTTCTAATATTAAAGATGTGAGTCATTCCAAGTTAGGGACAGGAAGTATGTTATCAGGTTTGCACTCAATTGTGAGAGCAAATCGGTTATATATATCGCCATGTGCAACTGCTGCCCAGTGTTCTACATCGGAAAAACTGATAGGCGTCTTCGAGATAGGATGTATGAGCACCTGTATGCAATTAGGACATGCAAAGATGATAATGCACTGGCCAAACATATTGTCCTGTACCCAGGTCACAGCTTCTGCTTTATGGCTATAGATCATGTCCCTTTAAAGATCAGGGGGGGCCCTTCATCTTTAATATTAGAAAACTGTGAGTTAGACTGGCAGTTGCGCCTAGACGCTTTTTGTTTCCCTGGGCTGAACACCAACTGTAACATTGCCCCTGTACTTAAACTAAAAAGTTACTTTAGGTAAAACCTGCTAGTTTATATTATACAGCCAGTTGTTACCGTTGTCTGAATTTGGGCATAGCAATTTGCAGCTATTTGAAGACATGGCAGATCAATGTGCCTTGTAACATTTTTGAACACATTCAGTGAGTCCGGTCGGTTGACTCATATTTTGGTGACATAGGGTTTGATTCAACCTAACAATTAGGTATTTTCATACTGTTTACAGATGGCCCCCTTAGGAAGATACAATTGACATTTGCGTGTAGAACTATTAAGTATGCACGCACTTTTGAAGGGGAGTGCGTAGGTCTTTTTCAGTAGTACATGGACATTATATAAATAAAATGACCTAAATGATGCTTGTATTGAGTACATATGTTGTGTATACATATTTTATACACTTGTACGTTTTTTATGTTTAAGTAAACATACATTTTATATATTCACTTACATATTTTACATGTTTGTAAATATTAACGATAATTTTTCATTGTCATCCACATTTATGTTAAGTGGTTGAGACTTTATCCATATAAGCTAATTCATGTGTTGTTATTTTAAAATGATTTTAACCTTTAGATGTTTTGAATTTTAAATGATTTGCATGTGTTTTTAAACACAAGCTGTCGGTAACAGGAAACAGGAATGTGTCACTTCCTGATTTAATAGTTTTTAAATGGAGTGTTTCTGTTTGAATTTGTGTCTCTGAAGAAGCCACGGTGGTCCGTGGCGAAAACGCTCTGTTGGTTTGTTCTAATAAAAGCGTTAAGAGCTTCTCGACTTGGTGGTGTTTTGACTGCAAACAAGGTTCCTCCTTTGTGCATTTTCGGTTTGGTTTGCTTGCAATTTGTTTTCGTGGTCTGTGGTTGGAGGACTCCTGTGGTTTTGCAGCCTTGCAGCTTCCCGAGTTTTTATTCTTGTTTACCGGCAGCCGTTAAGCACCTGAGCGAATGGCGACTGGTAGTGCTGCCATGGATAATGACTTAACCTCGCTGATAGCAGGTCTATCAGCAAGATTGGATGATATGAACTCCAGGATGGATGGGATGCAAGCCTCTTTTCAGGCATTAAGAAATGGCCCGATTGGGAACGTTATGACATTGGAGCAGAGTCAGGGATCAAATGAAGATTGGATCCCAGCAGCGCAACCTGACCCTCGGATTTTGTTGACCGCCGATGTTGCTGGCACAAGCGCCAGTCAGGGAGGTGGATTGCAGCTTTCCGGCCTAGGTGCGAGTGGCGTGGAAGTAGCAAGGCGGACTGGTTCGTATGCTGCAGCAGCATCCAGCGAACGTACCATTGTTCAGTTAACTGCCCGGAATGGAGTGGCGGATGGTACCAGTAATGACAACCGGTATATTGGGTCTAACAACAGACTTCCAGACCTTGGCGGCTGGTTATTGGACATTACCAACTTTTCGTTCAACCAGCAAGGGATGAACACAGGTACTGTTGCAAATAATGATAGCATATGCCTATCAGAAAAGCTTAAAATTTTTGACTCTAAATTACTAAAATTAAAAAAACTTCAGCTTGAGTCGGCATACTTTAAACAATGCATTAACGAAAATATTGTACCAAAAGGCCTGCGGAACAACTTTATGCCTTCTGGTTTAGTTCCAGATCATGATTTTCTGGTTGATTTGGAGGCTTTATTTCAAAAACATGGTGCCGAGTTAATGAATGTGATTATTAAACATTATGGTGTACATGTTGATGTTTTAATGAAAGAAATTAACGACTTAGATAATGAGATTAAGCAGCACCTAGATTTCAGTAGATATCAGTTTGATTATGGACGTATCTTGTCCAGTATAGATACCCTGTTACTTAAACTAAAGGGAAATAAGAGTAAAAAATTGAGCAGGGACAGAGATGCCTATGGTAAGAATTTCGCTTACCCTAATTTAAAGGGAACTAGACATGTTCGTATAAGTAGTAATAATGAAAACCCTTTCCCCCCATCAGGTGAGGATGAAAATAGGGCAGATGACCTTATTGAAGAAGACATCAATGACGACTATGTCACTCCAACACCTAGAAGGAGTAATAGAATTAAGGGCTTTGCCAAAGACAAAGGAAGCCACGAGGGAAGTGACAGGGGCTTTAATGACAACAGGAGCCACACTACACATAATGCAGGGAATAGCAACAACAATTTTTTAGGGCAACGCAGCAAGAAGACTTACAGGAACAGGACGAAGAATTAAACTCGTCCTTGATTGACACTACACCAAATTCATTGGTGGCAGATATCTCTTGTATTGTCGATGCTGATGTTTTAAGTTCACCTTCTCGAACTGGGTTCCCTGTTATTCTTACCAACATGAATGGTGACTTCATGATTTATAATTTTTCTGATATCATCTTAGATCAACAACTGGTAGAACTGTTAGCTTTTGGCAACACCTTTGTTCCAACCACATATGGGAATGTAGCGAAAGAAATCATAGAACTTAAGTGTTTCGTAAGAAAAATGAATCTTAAGTTACTGTTCAACCAAGAAACCGAGTCCGTGAACCTAGGTGAAGTAAATACTACTTCTAATCTAGGTTCTTTGAAATTGTCCAGTGTTTTCAACCCTCCGTTGCACTCTACTTTGGAATTGTTTGAGAATATGTGTGAATTTGACTTTAGATTTTTAAGCAACAATTATAACGATCAAAACAAGATTACAGCTTCCAACATTACCAAAGAACAACGGTTATTACTGGACGAATTCAGTCAGTTGCCCATACGTGTGTTAAAACCTGACAAGGGAGGAGGGTTGGTGATTTTCCACAATTCTACCTACAATGAGAAGATGGTTTCCCTCCTGGACAGTGATGCCTACACAAAATCTTCAAGAAATGAAGTTAATGGTAGTATACAGAGGATCAGGGGATACTTTAGGGACCTTTTCTTAACGGGGAAAATTGACATTAAGACATACAACTATATTGACATCATGTCCCCTAAGATCCCCGTCATGTTCGGGATCCCTAAAATTCACAAAAGTGTCATTGATCCCCCTATGAGAGCCTTGATTGACAGCAGATCCTCTATTACTTATCCATGTTCCAAACTAATTACACACATTCTGGATAAATACATCAAACATATTCCAAGTGTGTGCAAGGATTCATGGACATTTTTGGATAATATAAATAAACTGCCATTTAACAGTGATGACAACTTGTTAACTATAGACGTCATTGACCTCTACACGTGTATACCGCATTTAGAAGCGGTTGAATGGACAGGGTCAATGCTACAGCGGTTTGGGGCGTCTAGGTTAGAGGTTGACCTTGTCACTGAATTACTTGAAATAGTTTTAACCAGTAACTATTTCTTATTTGATGGTGATTTCTTTTTACAGAAACGTGGGGTGGCGATGGGCTCCCCATGTGGAGCAGGTGTGGCCAACTATGTAATGGGTTATTGGGAAGCTAACATCTTGCATAAGCTTCCTGGTATTATGGCCCCTGTTACTTTTTATACTCGTTTCCTTGACGACATGTTCTTGTTGTTCAGGGGGTCGGAAATAGAAGCGAAAACCTTAGTGGATAATATCAGTAACTCTACTGAGTTCTTGAAATTTACTTTTAAATTTTCTACCATTGAGATGGATTATTTAGATGTCAAACTTACAAAGGACCTTTGTCAGCAGTCCTTTAAGTCCACCGTATTTAGGAAAGCTACATACTGCAACTCTTTCCTGCACTTCACCAGCTTTCACCCTTACAAACAGAAAAGATCTATAGTGAAGGGACAGCTGGTGAGGGCAGGAAGAATGTGTAGTACTTTAGTAGATTTCGTTAAGGAATGTTCCTTGTTGAGGGAGATGTTTACTAATCGGGGTTATCCTGAGAAAATGGTTGGTGAACTCATTGAGGAAGTCACACTTAAAAGAACCAGAGGTTTTTATACCCCTTTATTGACCAAGCAGAAGGTCCCCTCTCTTGCAGACAGCAGGTTTACAGAAGATGTACCTACAAGGGACATCATGATTAACAATGAAGACCATAGTGGGTCAGATACTGATTTGTCTTTGAGTTTTGTCACTATTTTTAGTACTAACTCAAAAGCAATCTTGGACATTGTCCGTAAAAATTGGAGGTTGATATCTTCAAACTCGTTACTGGCAGGAAAACTAGGAGGTGAACCTAGATTCACTTTTAAACGATCTAAAAATCTTAAAGAATTACTACAAAGGGATGTACAACAGCACAGCTTTTACAAAAGGAAAGGAATGTCTAGATGTGGATTCTGTAACTTTTGTAATAATGTTCGAACAGGTGAGTCATTCCAAGTTAGGGACAGGAAGTATGTTATCAGGTTTGCACTCAATTGTGAGAGAAAATCGGTTATATATATCGCCATGTGCAACTGCTGCCCTGTGTTCTACATCGGAAAAACTGATAGGCGTCTTCGAGATAGGATGTATGAGCACCTGTATGCAATTAGGACATGCAAAGATGATAATGCACTGGCCAAACATATTGTCCTGTACCCAGGTCACAGCTTCTGCTTTATGGCTATAGATCATGTCCCTTTAAAGATCAGGGGGGGCCCTTCATCTTTAATATTAGAAAACTGTGAGTTAGACTGGCAGTTGCGCCTAGACGCTTTTTGTTTCCCTGGGCTGAACACCAACTGTAACATTGCCCCTGTACTTAAACTAAAAAGTTACTTTAGGTAAAACCTGCCAGTTTATATTATACAGCCAGTTGTTACCGTTGTCTGAATTTGGGCATAGCAATTTGCAGCTATTTGAAGACATGGCAGATCAATGTGTCTTGTAACATTTTTGAACACACATAGTGAGACCGGTCGGTTGACTGATCTTTTGGTGACATAGGGTTTGATTCAACCTAACAGTTAGGGATTCCCATACTGTTTACAGATGGCCCCCTTAGGAAGATACAACTGACACTTGCGTGTAGAACTATTAAGGATGCACGCACTTTTGAAGGGGAGTGCGTAGGTCTTTTTCAGTAGTGCATGGACATCATATAAATAAAATGACCTAAATGACGTTTGTACTGAGTACGCATGTTTTGTATACATTTTTTATACACTTGTACGTTTTTTATGTTTAAGTAAACATATATTTTATATATTCACTTACATATTTCATATGTTTGAGTGTTGTAAATATTAACAACAATTTTTCATTGTCATCCACATTTATGTTAAGTGGTTGAGACTTTATCCATACAAGCTAATTCATGTTCTGTTATTTTAAAATGATTTTAACCTTTAGATGTTTTGAATTTTAAATGATTTGCATGTGTTTTTAAACACAAGCTGTCGGTAACAGGAAACAGGAATGTGTCACTTCCTGATTTAATAGTTTTTAAATGGAGTGTTTCTGTTTGAATTTGTGTCTCTGAAGAAGCCACGGTGGTCCGTGGCGAAAACGCTCTGTTGGTTTGTTCTAATAAAAGCGTTAAGAGCTTCTCGACTTGGTGGTGTTTTGACTGCAAACAAGGTTCCTCCTTTTTGCATTTTCGGTTTGGTTTGCTTGCAATTTGTTTTCAAAGTATAAGAAATGTTTTGTTTGCAGTTTGCTCTTCTGAGGATTGATTTGCTTTAAATAATTTAGTTTATTCTAGTGTACAAGTCACAACTCATTTGATACCTTTTTCAGATCTATGCCCACTGGTACTGTTTTGAGGAGGTTTGCCTGGCTGCATTCTCAGAACCTCCCAGATGTGAAAAATTAGATTTCAAATTCTCCTTGTATAGATATTTTGCTTTTGGTTCCTCTGCTGCAGATGTTATAGCAGTGTGATAAAAGGGGTAAGTTGATACAGGGAATCTCTAAGATTTTTCAGTCCTTCTTTCCCACATTTTCTAAGGGATTCTGTAACCCCTCGTTCAGTTTTGGCAAAAAACAAAATGAAAAGTCTCAACAGAATGCTGGTAAACAGATGCTTAAGAAGAAATGAAAGGGGGTTCCAAAAAGAATTTAAGAACATGCCAAAATTAAGGACAGTCTGATAAGTCAGAATTAAGTCTTTTTGGTCCCAGCACCAATATCCTTTGTCATTTTAAATCTCAGTGCTATGGTTTGTCAGAAGAGAAATTATTCAGTTTAGACAGAAAATATCCTTAAATTCTGGTCCCCCTTCTCCCTCCCTGTTCCAAAGTTTTCAGTAACCACAGACACCTTAGACTTTGCTTTGGGAGCAGTTTCAGGAGGGATAAAAGGGCAAGGTATGTAGGACACCAAGGATATTTGCAAGCAGATAAATTTTAAAGAGAAAAGTACACTCAACTCTCTGAATCATTTTTGGTTCCAGGGGCCTGTTCATGTTAGTGAAAATACCACTGCCACGTGGTACATCAACAAGCAAAGGTAACCAGGTCACACCCCCTTTGCAGACTTGCCATGTTACCTTGTGATATAGCTGCACAGCACTTTTTCAGGCATCCTATATTCCATCAGAGCAAAATTGTGTGGCAGACTAGCTGAACAGGTCAAGGGCAGACTCTCATGAATGGAAACTAGATCGGGGTCTTCTGTGATTTGATGCATGCGTGGGCATTTCCTCAAGTAGACCTATTTGCCTCCTTTATGAACAGTCAGCTGGCAAGACTCTGCTCCAGGACTTCATGCAATAAGGCTGAGAGGGCAGATGTCTTTATCTTTCAGTGGGCAGGACTGTTCCTGTATGCTTTTCCGCCCTTTCCCCTGATATCCATGGTGCTTCTGAAGATTCAGAAGTTAATACTCCCAAAATCATTGTTGCAACTTCCTTCTGGCTCAGGCAACAGTGGTTCTCCCTTCTTTTTGAAGAAGCCAGGGACAATTACCACAAGTTTCCTCTCAGAATGGCTCTACTCACACAAGATCAGAGATGTTGATTCACCCTAACCCCAATCCTTGTATGAAAATATGTTTGTAGATGTTAATGATGTGCAAACATTTCATCAGGATGAATCTGTGGATATGTATATTTAGGATGTGGAAGAATTGATGGATAATAACATGATTAATGATGGGAGGCAAGCTTTTGTTACAGGTTATGGAAGGTTAAAAGTTCCACTTGTTCCCCATGAAAGTCATTTTGTTCCTGTTGCTATTAATGTGTTTGAAAAGACGTTATGTAAAGAAATTGAACATGAATACAAGATCTTTGTAAAAAAACAAAAAATGTACAATTTAAGTAAAAGGGAATGGGGTACAGTGCAAATGATGCGAAGTAATGATGAGAACCTGGTTTTCACCCAGGCAGACAAAGGAGGTTACTTGGTCATTTTGTCTAAGGATCAATATAACAAAATGGCTTTTAATTTATTAAATGATGGGGACACATATAAAATTGGAACATTTTCTAGTTCTGAATTTAATACATGTCTGTTGGAAATTTTAGAAAGAGGGGAAAGGCTGGGTTTTTTGAGGCTAAAGATGTTAAGAAAACTGTTTATTAAAAATCCCAGAAGAGCTAGTTTTTTACGATCCCTAATGTTCACAAAAATTTAGTGGACCCTCCAGGGAGACCCATAGATGTTAAGTTGTCTATCTCGCCTTCATTCTTGCTGGATGGGTTCGGAGCCGACCTCGGCTCCGACTTGGCCACTCTAAAGCTCGAGAGTTGGTTCCACCGGCTCGAGGCTCCCCTTATATCCCACAATGCTAGGCGATAGTTACCTCAGATCTCGTTTGCCGCTACAGCTTCGAGGTTGGTTATTCTACCGGTTCCTGGTGAGTTTTAGCTTTTTCTATAAAAAGTTACTCTTTTACCCCTTTTTTAGTTTAGTTATTCTTAAATTAGTGTAGTTCATTGAACTTTATCCCCGAACCTAATTTTTCCCGTTTCTTGTTAAAAGAACTTTTAGTTCTTCCCTTGGGCCTTAGGCCTTCCCTTCCCTAGGGAGTGTTTGTGTAGTGTACTACTGTTTATTGTACTTTATTTTTAGTATTTTTACTAAAGTTTGTATTTTTGACAGGGTATAACTGGTGTGTTTGAGTGTGTGTTTGTGTTCACCAGTTAGGCTATGTCTAAAGAAGCAAAGGTCTCCGGATTCAAGAAGTGTGATGCGTGCTGTCAGAAAATGTCTCTGACAGACGCTCACACTTCTTGTGTCTATTGTCTGGGGCCTTTGCACCTGCAGGACTCCTGTGCTGTCTGCCATGGCTTCAGCCCCAGGGTCCTGCAGGAAAGAAAAAACAAGCTTATATTGAGAGGCTTGTTGAAGCCTGAGGATTCCCTGTCTGTCTCAACAGGGAAGCCCTCCAAGGCATCGAGGTCTTCGGCTCCGGCTTCTGAGCCGAGACCTCAGGTTGTTCAACCTTTGCCTTTATCGGCTCCGGCTGGAGCCGATAAGACTCAGTCCACAGTTTCTGTGGCTTCCTCGGCACCGGCCGGAGCCGAGGTTATCGAGGTACCCGTGTCGGCTCCGACAAGATCTTCGGAGCCGACAACCAGAAAGAGGTCTAGGTCACCTTCTCTTGGCTCCGTTCATTCGGCTCCAGGATCTCCCCTGCTGTCTGAACGGAGCCAAAGGTCTCATTCCTCTAGGTCATCGAGGCTGTCCGATCATGACCTTCAGAGGGTGGTGAGTCGACTACTCAAGTCTGAGGCACTAGCCCAGATGCTTCAGAGCCCTACTCATCAGTCGGTGCCTGCCCCGGTCCATCAACTCTTTCCTCCTTCGACTCTCTTGAGTTCGGAGCCGGGTCGTGTCGGAACCGAGACTGTGGTTACCTCGGAGCCGAGACAATTGTCTTCGGCTCCGTCGTCGGCTCCGTTTTCTTCCATGGAGGAATCTCGGCGCCGGACTTCCCTCATCGGCTCCGAGGGGGTGAGTGGCATCGGACCCTTGTCCGACCCCCCTCTCCCCCTCGGTGCTTCGGCGCTGGTGAGTTCGGCTCCGACATCGGCCTCGGAGCCATCACTGTCGGTGCCGAGGGGGTCCTTAGCTCCTCGGAGCGGGACCTCTGGCTCTGCCTGACAGGGGTGTTCGAGGTCATGCGGAGTGTGTTAGAGCCTGGCTCTACTCCACAGTCGGCTCCGTCAGCCCCTCCCTCTATGCTGCCTCAGGGTAAGTCGACTCACTCCCTCATCCCGGACCGCAGAGAGCCAACTCCTCAGGAGCTCCCTTTGGGATTTCATCCTCTTCCGAGGCCTCTCCTGATTTGGCAGAAGAGCCCCTCGGAAGAGGAAGTGCAAGAGGAAGCACATTGACTCACCTGAGTCTATCACGCCGGACACAGATCTGGATGATTCTGAGGGTTCCCCGTTCCCCTTCTGAAGATGTCTCATTTGCAGACATTCTGGAGATCCTTAAACAGAGGGGAAATTGGCCAGCCCTCAACCCTTCGGAGGACGAATCTGTGTATCTTGAGGCGTTTGGCTCTCGTCCTTCCACCTCCTGGGTGTCCCCCTTGACCCCCTCATGCAGGTGGTTGCTAAAAAGGCATGGACGGCTCCTGATTCAGTGGACCCCACTCCCAGGAGACCCTCCAAATTCATCACAGCTCCATCAGACAAGGAATTTTTATCTAAAGGAGTCTCTGTGGATGCTATGGTGGTAGCTGCCGCCACAAAGAAGGAACTGGCTGATCCTTCAGTGCCTGTCCATCCACCTAACAAGGAATCTAGGTCCATGGATAGGTACGGGAAGCGGATGTTCTCCTCGGCGACATTTACTATGCGTTCGCTGAATTACCTATGCCATTTCACTCGTCTTCAAAGGGACTTGATTAAAGAAGCGAGTGAAATGCTTAAGGACCCTACAGCTACGGGTTTCCAAGAGAAAATGAACACGCAGCTGGCTATCCTTAATTCTATTTCCAACTCCTCCATGCCTCCTCTCTTATGCGGCCGATGGAGCGAGCAGAGCCGCAGGAACAGGGGTAGCCTTACGTAGGCACGCCTGGATGCGGCTATGCAATTTTGCGGAACCTTTCAAGACGGCTTTCACGAACTCCCCTTTTGATGGATCATCTCTTTTTGGTCCACAAGTGAAAGAGACCCTGACTAGGTGCGAGACTGATGGCAAGACCCTTTCTGCCGCCGGAGTCCGTTTTCTACTCCTTCTAGGCCTTACCCCAAGGGCCAGAAGGGGGGAAAGATGTGGTTCCGTAAACAATCTCAGGGGTCTTCGCCTGACGACAGAGTCGGTTCCCGCCAGAGGCAGAGGGGAACAACAATGGTAGACGCCGCCCTAGAGGCAGAGTGGGTCCGCAGAACCAGGGCAATCGAGAAACGTCCTCCGATAAGCCTTTTCAGCATCCCTGAGGTGTTGCCCGACTGCCCATCTTCGGAGGCAGTCGGGGGAAGATTGTCACTGTACCCAGAAGCCTGGCTATCCTTGACACAAGACAAATGGGTACAGTCCATCATTTCCGAAGGTTATTCTATTCCCTTTCTTCGTTTTCCAAATCAGTCAAAAAAATCCCTTCCAGATATTCCACCCGCTCAAAGGGATATAGCAGCTTTGGAGATTTCAAAACTGCTTGCAAAAAGAGCTATTCAGCCAGTGCCAGCAGACCAACTAGGATCCGGAATCTACTCAAGGTTCTTTTTAGTTCCAAAGAAAACAGGGGACTGGAGACCAATTTTGGATCTCAGTATCTTGAACAAATCGGTCAAGAAAACAAGATTTCGGATGGTCACGCTGCAATCCATTCTCCCCCTATTGGGAAAAGGAAACTGGATGTGCTCTATAGACCTTCAGGACGCGTACTATCACATAAAAATGAACAGACGCTCCAGAAGATTCCTCCGCTTCAGGCTGGGAACCAGTCATTTTCAATTCAGGGCCCTGCCCTTTGGTCTCACCACTGCCCCCCGGGTGTTTACCAAATGCATGGCAGTGGTAGCTTCTCACCTGAGACGACAAGGATTCCAGGTGTTTCCATATTTGGACGACTGGCTCCTCACAGCTCCCACCAAGCATCTCCTTCTGATGGCCAGAGATTACACTTTTCGCGACTGTCAAAAACTGGGTATCTCAATAAATTGCGAAAAGTCTGTTTTGTCGCCTTGTCGTACTATTACCTACATAGGCGCAAATTTAGATACTGTAAACATGTCTGCAACACTAACGAACCAAAGGATATCAGACATTCAAAAATTGGTATCACTACTTCTCAACAACAACAGAGCCAAAGCCAGGTTAGTTCTAAAGGTGTTGGGAATCATGGCAGCGGCCATACCCCTCCTTCCATTGGCCAGATACCACATGCGGATCCTTCAGTGGATGCTCTTTTCTCAATGGTCATACCAGGAACTTCCTATGTCTCACACCATTATGATCACGCAAGCGTGCAAAAAGCATCTCATGTGGTGGATGTCTTCCCCCCAGCTCCTGTCGGGGAGACCATTTGTTCCACCTCCTCCGGTTGCTACTCTGACAACGGATGCCTCCCTGATCGGGTGGGGGGGACATTATCAGGGCAGGACAGTCCAGGGCACATGGCAACCAAACGAATGCCACTTGCACATAAATGTTCTGGAGATGAGAGCAGTGCTTTTAGCGTTGCAAGCCCTTCAAGACTCTCTTCCTTGGGAACGATTGCAATCCAGACAGACAATATGTCTGTAGTGTGGTACATCAACAAACAAGGCGGAACCAGATCATACCCTCTGTGTCGAGAAGCACTCAGACTGTGGCAATGGGCGATTTCTTCTCAGCGTTTTCTGATAGCAACGCACATCCCCGGGAAGTCCAATCACATTGCGGACAAGTTGAGCAGAGCTATTCTCATGCCTCACGAGTGGTCTCTGAAAGACTCTGTAGTGAGAGAGATTTTTCTCAAGTGGGGTCAGCCTTGCTGCGATCTTTTTGCTACTCCCCAAAACAGCAAGTGCAGAGAATACTTCACTCTATTCCCTTTACCAGGCCAACCCAGTAGGGACGCGCTAGTCCAAGTTTGGCCCCGGGGACTTCTGTATGCATTTCCTCCTTTCCCACTGATCTCTCAAGTAATACAGAAAGCTATCGCTCAGAAGGCCTCATTGATCCTCATTGCTCCTTACTGGCCTCGACAAGTGTGGTTCCCCTTTCTGCATCGATTTCTTTTGAGCGACCGTGGAATCTGGACGAAGTTCCAGATGTATTGATCCATCAGTCGGGTCAGTTTCATCGCTCCCTCCCCTCTCTGAACCTCACTGCTTGGTTCCTCCACTTCCAACCGTAGCCAGGCTTCCTCAATTATCTCACTCTGTTAGAGATATTTTGATAGCTTCCCATAAATCTTCCACTCGAAAGATTTATTTGAGTAAGTGGAAACGCTTCTCATATTGGGCACAAGGAAAGGACATAGATCCTTTCACCGCTTCTATCCAACTAGTCCTTGATTTTCTTGCTGAACTCTTCCATGCAGGTTCATCTCCATCTACTCTTAAGGTTCAATTGGCAGCTATTTCTAATTTCCATGTGGGTATTTCTGAATCTGCCCTAATGTCCCACAAACTCTGCAAAGCCTTTTTGAAAGGAGTTTTTCTTCTCAGACCTCCTGTAAGAAATCCTCCTTCTCCTTGGGACCTAAATTTAGTTCTTGCTTCTTTGATTCTTTCCCCTTTCGAACCTGCAGCTTCATGTTCCTTAAAGTTATTATCATGGAAAACTCTCTTTCTGGTGGCTATCACATCAGCTAGAAGAATTTCAGAACTTCAAGCACTCAGTTGTCGTTCTCCTTACCTTGTGTTCCATAAGGACAGAGTTTCCTTACGAACTAACCCGTCCTTTTGCCTAAGGTGGTTTCAACATCAAATCTAAACCAATGCATTGACCTCCTGTCTTTTTCCCGGAGTATTCAAATAGGTCTGAACAAAATTACACTGTCTGGATGTTCATCGTCAATTAAGGTACTACTTGGACAGGACGAAACAATTCAGAAAATCTGATCAGCTGTTTGTCTCCTATGCGGAAAGCAGAAAGGGACTTCCAGTTTCAAAGGTATCTTTATCCAGATGGCTAACATCTCTGATTACCCTTGTTTATGAGATTAGACACCAAAACTGCCTAATAAGCCTAAAGCCCATTCCACCAGAGCTTTGGCTACTTCTCTAGCCTTCCAAGACAGACTGCCTATTGACACCATTTGTGCAGCGGCTACTTGGGCTACTCCTCACACTTTTATTTCCCATTATAAGTTGGATTTAGCTTCTAGGCATAGAGCTAATTTTGGTTCCACTGTTCTCAGGAGTCTGTTCCGTTAGGCCACCCGGGACAAGGTGCTAGGGACGCGGTCCCATCCAGCAAGAATGAAGGCGAGATAGACAACTTAACATATAGAAGTTATGTTCTTACCATAACGTTCCATGTTAGTTGTCTTCTTCTCGCCTTCTTCTTGCGTCCCACCCTCCTTCCCCCTGGCCTGGACAGACCTAGAGGAGTTGTGATCGTGACCTCTCTTTCTACCACCTCTTTCTTAGCTATATGCTATTATGCATATTTCTTTTTCAGGATGTAGGTCACCCTTCTCCTTCCTGTTGTTAGAGGTGGATTCTGTTTTTTACAGTTATACTGTTTCTGTTATAAGCTGGGGTTAGCTTACAAACGAGATCTGAGGTAACTATCGCCTAGCATTGTGGGATATAAGGGGAGTCTCGAGCCGGTGGAACCAACTCTCGAGCTTTAGAGTGGCCGAGTCGGAGCCGAGGTCGGCTCCGAACCCATCCAGCAAGAAGAAGGCGAGAAGAAGACAACTAACATGGAACGTTATGGTAAGAACATAACTTCTATTTTCTGGGGTTGGGGGTTATCTACAAAAGGAAGGAATTTTCTTGGATGAACAGTTAAAGTTTAGTTTTAAGGTACCTTCACATATTAAGAACAGTCAAGAATTTTATAAACTTGTTGGGGGAATGCAATGGGAGGCCAATTATTACTGGGCTTGTGTATCAGTCAAGTGGTAGGTTTTCTAAGCCGTAGCAAAGATGTTGGGGGAAGGACCCAGAACAGGTTACATCTTGCAATTGCTTGAGTTCTGCCTGACAGACAAATTTTTGAGTTTAATGAGGAGCTGTTTTTGTAGAAGGGAGGCACCGCCATAGGTGCCTCGTTTGCTCTCTCTTGCGCAATAATTTTCATGAATTTTTTTGAGCAGACATTTATGTATAATAAATGTTTTTTTCAACAACAAGGTCATTGTTTATAGGAGATATATAGATGACTTAATTTTTGTGTGTTGAGGAGAAATGGAACAATTTGGAATATACATGGCTGAACTGGAAATAAATTAGTTATCTTTTACATACATAACCAGTAAGGATGTGATGCAGTTTTTGGAGTTAGAATTATATGTGGAGCAGGATAAATCTGTACAATTCAGACCCTATCATAAGGAAACTGCAGCTAATATTTTTTTTATTGGCTTCAAGCATGCATCCCTCACTTGTTGGAATCATTACCATATGGGGAATATAAACTTATTTTTGGTAATACCTCAGATAGAGTGTTATCTCAGGAATTTTTAAAAGTGAGGAATAAATTATCTAGTAGAGGTTATTCCCCAGATTTGTTAGTAAGGACAGAAAATAGTCTTAGGGATCCGACAGAGAGGAGGTGAAGGAACAAGAAGAAGGCATGAAAAGCGATCCTTAGGGGAAGAAACAAGAAAAATGTATTTTGTTATTAGATTTTCCCCTTTTTCACACATTTTAGTGAGGCTAGTTAGAAAGTTTTGGCCCATTGTGGTGCAAGATAAATCAACAAAAGGCATATTTTCAGAGCATATAACTTATTCATACCAGAGATGCATGAATTTGAAACAGTTATTGAATAGGAGAAATGACAGGACAGGTGCTCGGGTAGGGTGTCATTCATGTCGTAGATGCAAGGTATGTTCAAAAGTTAAAAATTTGCATGGTTGTAGCATTAATGAGAGAATTTACAGGGCCACGCAAAGTTTTTCATGTCAGTCAAGTGGAGTAGTTTACATTTTAGGATGTGATTGCTCACCTAAAAAATGGTATATTGGACAGTCTAAGAGGCAAGTTAAAAAACGCATCCTAGAACATATGGGGACATTAGGCATAGTAGATTAGATAGTCCAGTTGCATATAATTTTTGCTCAAAATTTTTGCTCAAGTCATGCAGGTTTAGATTCATCTCTATTTTTTAGTGTGCTGGCCAAGCATCAACATGGGGAAGCTTACTACAAAAAATTGTTAGCCTTGGAAACCAGGTTCATCATTAATTTTTAATACTTGGTTTCCTTCAGGTCTCAATCTGGAGGTAAACACCAATATATACTATTGGTGTTTGAGATGGAAAAATATTGAGGTATTAATTCATGTTTTCATAAAAGTTAATCCAAATGGAATATGTATTTGATATGAGTATTTAAATATAAATATAGTATAAATTTCATGGTTGTAAATGATAGAAAATAATAATGTATGAAATTAACTAAGTTATTATTAGAAATTAATTTAAAAAGTTTTTATAAGAAATGTATAAATATTAGGTATAAAGAATGTATAATGAATGTAGGGCTGGGAAATGCTGGAGTTAAGCATTTTTAAAAGTGGTTCAAAGTCACTTTAAATGAAATGGGGGTGTAATTTAATTAATTAATTAATTTACAATCATGTGATTTGATATAAAACAATGTGCTTTTAGTGTAATAAACTATCTCTTGAAGGTTTTTTAGCCGAGGTACCAGGAGACACCAGCAAAGCTGTTTTTTGCACTATTTCTGAGAGTCTTCGTTTTTCTTTTGTGTATTTGCAGCAGGTACTAATGGAGGCAAAAAAAGCCTGCTACTAGAAAATCACATTCTAGCAAATGGAAAAGATTTTTTACTTGGTGCCATCAACATAACCAGCACCCATTCAGGGCTAGTTGTTCTATGGTTTTGCAACATTTGTGGGAGCTACTGTCCTATGATATTTTTTACTCCTCCATCATGGTTGATTTATCAGACATTTCAGCATGTCTGCCCATGGATCCTCCTCTTTCAATGCATTCTCATTTCAAAATCTTTTTGAAAGGGATTTTGCATGGAGGCCTCCAAGAATAATAGAGGACCCTTCCTGAGATCTTAATTTTGTGTTGAGAGATGCTAACAATTTCCCCATTTGAACCAGATAATCTGGCTGACCTGAGGATTTTAACAGGGGAAATTTGTTTATTGATTGGCTTGATCTCTGCCAAAAGAGTTTCTGAGTTGCAAATTCTTACGGTAAATCAACATGTCTCATTTTCCACAGAATAAAAACGAAGTAGTGAACTAGTCTTCTAGCCACACTCCAACATTATTCCCAGAATGAGAGAAGGAAGCAGTGAAACAATAAAATCCTTTTATTAAACGATAAACACTGATAAAATAACTGGTAGTTTAATAAAGTATTACACTTCATCAGATACCATGTTCTTTACATCATTTCCTTATATACTCAAATAATTCAAATTCATTGGTGAAACAGAGTTTCTTTGAGAACTAATCCTTTTTTTATTTATTTTTTTAATGTATTGCTATTTTTAATCACCTTTACTGAATTATCACTTTTGACACAGGCAAACCAAGTAATCAGACCATGTTAACAAGTTCACATTTAAGAACATCATAATTTACATGTATTATATATCATATAAGCTAAGCAACATTACATAAATTATTCAAATCCTGCCTTTTCTTGAACCTCATTCTTCTCCAAAACATTTATCTGCATGTATTCTTCATATAATTTCCATTTTTTAAATGTAATTTACTCCTTACCTTTATCTAAAGATCCCAATTCTTGTTCTTGTATCCCTTAATTTATCATTAGTTTAGATTTTGATTTCCATTTCTAATACAGTAGAACCTCCGGGCGGCCATGGTGGTGCAACAGTTAGCATTGTCGCCTCACAACACTCCAGTTTGATTCTTGACTGGGGTGCCTTCTGTGCGGAGTCTGCATGTCCTCCCTGTGATCACGTGGGTTTCCTCCGGGTGCTCTGGTTTCCTTCCACATCCCAAAGACATGCTGTAGGTGGATTGGACACTCTAAATTGGCCCTAGGTATGAGTGTGTGCATGTGTGTGCCTTCTGTGGAAGGTTGGGCACCGGGCTGGCAACTCGACACCATAAAACTCTACTGCCAATCATGAGTGGACAGGTGATCCACTGTGGTGACCCCTAACCGGGAAAATCCGAAAGAAGAAGAAGTACAGTAGAATCTCCATCATTGACCACTTCCCTACACTGACCACCTTCTTAAGTTGACCTAATTTTCATAGACCAGAAATGCACCACATGTACTCAGTGGAAAACTGACCTCTCTATATTGACCACCCTCTGTAAGCTGTATCTTGACCACTTGGACTGTGACACACTATTTTAGTTTACCCTCTGTAACTTGACCAGTTGAGTCCACTCTACACGAAGAAGTAGGTGGGACTTTGCCCCATAGTTGTATTATTTTTTTCATTAGTATAAGTTCTTTTTTTTCATGTTTTACTATTATCACGTGTTGGATTAGGCCTAATGTCCTGTTGTTTATCACGTGTTGCTGAAGATTTTTTCAACGTAAAGGACTGGTCTGAATTGTAGGTATATCCTACAATTACTGAAACATTTTACAGTTAACCGAGACATGATGGCCCAAAGGAAAGAACTCAAAGAGCTGACCTTGAAGGAAAAGGTTGATCTTCTACATTTTCTGGAAAGCAGCAGCCAAAGAAAGATGACAGAACATTTTGGTGTTAGCAAGACCACCTTTAGTAACATCCAAAAACATAAACTAGCGTGGTGGTGGTGCTGCGGTAGCGTTGCCGCCTCACAGTAAGACGCTGTCTGGTTCGATTCTCAGCTAGAGCGTCTTCTGCGTGGAGACATGCGTGAATGGGCATACCTTTGTTGAAGGTTGTGCGTCAGGGCTGGTAACTTGGCACGTAAAAATCAACTACCAATCATTAGCGGACCGGAGTTCTGCTGTGGCGACCCCTAACTGGGAAAAGCCGAAAGATGCAACAACAACTTGGAGAGATATGATAAGGAAAGCAGAGACCTACAATGTTAAAGGAGGAAAACTTCCCTCAGTGAAGTCAATAAAGCCACATTAAGCTGGTTCAAACAAATGAGGGCAGTTGACACCTGAATCTCTGGGTCGATGATCCAAGAAGTTGCAAAAAAATTCTCTCAGGAATTTGGGGTGGCAGATTTCCAAGCAACAAGTGGTTGGCTCGAGAAATTTAAACTGCGACACAAGATCTCCCAGAAAGTCTTGTGTGGTGAATCCAATGAAGTTCCAGTAGAAGTTGTGGAAGAGTTCATCAAAAAGTTCCCAGACTTTGCTAGAGGCTTCAAAGATGACGACATCTTTAACACTGATGAGTGCGGACTCTTTTTCAAGGCGATGCATGACAGGAACCTTGTCATGAAGAGTGACAAATGTAAGAACAGAAAATTTTCCAAAGAACGTTTCATAGTTCTGCTTTGCACTAGCTCATCCGGAGGGAAACTAAAGCCCTCGATGACTGGTAAATCGGCAAAGCCACACGCCTTCAAGAAGCTGAAGCCAAAAGACCTCCCCATCACTTGGAGATCAAAAAAATGTGTATGGATGGCTGGTGCCCTATTTGAGGTGTGGGTAAGGGGCATCAACCAAGAAATGAAGAAGAAATGGTCTATTCTACTGACAGTAGACAACTGTCCTAGCCACCCACAAGCGAATCATCTCACAAATGTGACACTGAAATGTTTGCCTTCAAACACAACCTCAAAAATCCAACCTCCTGACCAAAGCATCATCAAAACATTTAAAATGTACTACTGAGCCCAGCTCCTGCAATGAGCCATTACTAAAACACAAACCTGTGGGCCGCCTGTGGAAGCAACTTCATCCGTTGCATCAATTAATACTCTGGATGCTGTTCTCTGGATCAGTTATGCTTGGAATAAAGTTCAACCAGAAATGATACAGAAGTGTTTCATGAAAGCTGGATTTGTCACAACCCAAGAGCACAATGTTTTGGCCCCATCAGACAGTCCATCTTCCATGGTAGAATTCGAAGGAGTAGATTTTGAAGGTTTTGTTGCAATGGATGATGAGGTGGCAACCTGTAATGAACCTGATCCAGAAGCAGTTTTCCAAGCGATATTGATCGAAGTACAGACCAGTGTAAAAGTGCATGAAGCAGCTGATGAAGTGGAAGAAGCAAGTGAGAATGACGCAGAATTTGCAGAGACTCGAAAAGAAGAGGATGTCAGGCATCTGATAATGCAGTTGAAGTAATTTGCTGTGGAAAAATGCCCAGGTATGCTGAGTGGTGTAGCCAAAGTTGAGAGTGCATTCTTCACTGACCTTTGTAATAAGAATAAGAAACAGACCAATACTGACTCTTTTTTTTTTTTTTTTTTTTTTTTCAGAAAGAATGATTAACCATGTGAAAACAGTAAACTGATTTTGTATGATACTGTATGTATGTATGTATGATTTTACTGTGTTTTGGTTATGTATGATTTCATATGATATTCTCTATACAAGCTGTACAAGAAAGTAAAGTACATGTATGGGTTCAGGCACTTAGCCAGCGTGACATTTTCCTGTGGTACATTTGGTTGGGACACATGGCTGAAATGACACATTCAGCTGCAGAGAAATATTGCTGTTGTGAATTCCCTGTGGACAAACAGAAGAATGCAGTGCCATGCCCACAACTTCAATAACCAAGTGCACAGGGGGGAAATAATGTCCGTGGTCCATGGCAGCCATCAGCAGCAGGCTGGCCAAAGGGCATGTCAGTGGCAGTAAAAATGCAGAGCACAATTGCCAGCACTTTTATAAGCAGTGCATGTGAACTACTACCCCTTTCACAGTGTCTAGAGAACATTACCTAAAATGCATACTGGAGCCTAACTATGACTACACTAACATGTAGGACATTCTCCATGTTGTAGCACACTTCTACATGTTGTAGTTATGTAAGCATATACTGTACATTGAGCACAACACTCGTTATTTCTTCTGCCCCATACACTTGTTTATTAAAGCTGTGGGCAAGGCAGTGTGTGGTTCCATTTGCCCACAGGGAATTCACAAAAAGCCATGTTTCTCTGCAGCTAAATGTCACTTCAACCATGTGTCCCCAACCAAATGTACCACAGAAGATGTCTTGCTGCCTAGGCACCTGAACCATACATGTACATATCAGTACAGTAGGCCTAGTTCCTTATGTTGACCACCTCCGTATGTTGACCAGTTTGTTACAGTCATTTGGGTGGCCAACGTACAGAGGTTCTACTGTAATTGCTTTTAGGAAGCCCGCAGAATTAAGCTTATTCAGTGCTCACTATGTCTAGTCGATTCAGAATCTGTATCCTGGCTCAAAAAAATAAATAAGTAAAAGCACTTCCTTAGTTGCACTCATTTGTTCAGTATTCCTGACAGAGCACTCTGTAAAGAATTTTTAAAGTTTTCCAACTCATTACACTCCCACAACATCTGTTCTTGGTTACCTCCTTCTTCACTATCACACCTTCAAAATTTGCCATCTACCGGAGAAACAATTCTTTGGGGTCTGCTTGAGGTATAAAAGTATCTATGCAAACATTGTCAGGCAAAAATTCTAAATATTCTAGATTTTGTTGCATATTTGGGAGACATTCATATGCCCTTCCATTGTTTCTTTGTGAGTTCCTTATCTTGTATGTCTTCAGAATCTTTTCTGACCAATCTGATTGAGTGGAAAGGTTATCATGCAATATTTTATATGCCCTACTAATTATCACTTTTTTAACTGCTTCTGTTCTTGATTTAATGAAAAAATCAACCAGTTCAGGTCTTTCATTTAGGATTCCTACACCTTTCTCTTTGCCTGCACTCTGTCAATCCCTGATAGGGAAGATAATCACTAGCCTGCAATCCAAATATTGTCTTGGCCTCTTCCCATTCTGTTACCTTTCCTTCTCTAATTATTTGTTCTCAATACCTTAATTCCTTTGGCATCTTCCTCCAATAAATTCCATTCCCCTCTTGTCTATTCTCTGTACCCCTATTTGCAGTCATCCATATTGGCAGAATCTTCTTTTTCCACTCCTGTGTTGGCATAGTTCTTAGTATACATTCTGTTACTTTATAAATAAAGTATTGTGTATGGCTGCAATTCTCCTTAAGGATCTGAGTCCAAAATCCCATTCTTTCCTTATTTCTTGAATTAACCCCCTACTTCATTATTATTCCTTCCCACTTTTGTGTTATTTATAAGAGCCTTAACGTTGTAGCTGTAAAGTATCCCTTCAAATCAGGTAACCCACTTAACCCTTGCCCTCTCCTCCTCTCAAATAAAATCCTTCAACTCTTTATTAATTACTACCCACAACTTGTAGTTTGGTTTATAAAAATATGCCTGACCTGTGTATAAAACTAAAGGGTCTAAAATTGTTTATTGTTTGTATCATGCTAGCCATATCCATAGGCAAGAGTTTCCAGTTTCTTATTTTTTTTTATTATCTTTTATTTTCTTCCCACATATCCTTAGCTGCTATAACATAATCCTTTTTAATCCATACTCCTAAATACTTCATTTTATCATGTTCCCATAAGTATGGGTGTTGCTGAACCAGATCATATGTGAATACATAAAACAAAGGTTATTGCTATAAATTATCTTCATTAATTATATATCCTGAAAAAAAACCCGGAACAGTCTCAGAATGTTCAACAACACAGAGATGTCCATTTTGGGTTCCATCAGGTACAAAATAATATCTTCTGCAAATAAAACCTACTTTTCTTGAACATCATACCAATTATATCCTTAAATTCTGAACCCCCTATTTTTTGTCTGTGGTTTTAAATATAATGCAAATAACAAAACGGAATGAGGATACTCCCTGAATTGTTCCTCTCTTCAGACACAACTTATCAGAGAGGAACCCTCCCACTTCGATTTTTTCCAGTGATCCCTCATATATCCTTCTAATTAAACTTATCATTGTGCCAGAAAATGCAAATGCTTCCAATACCCCACTCATAAACTCCCAGCTTACTGTGTTGAATGCTTTCTTTACATCAAGACTCGCCAATAACAGTGGTATTTTCTTAAATTCTGCTTTGCTCTGTATCATCATTGTTCTGCTAATGTTGTCAAATGTTTGCCTCCCCTCCACAAAACCGCATTGGTACATTTCTAGCAATTTTGATATCACCTTTGACATTATTTTAGCCATTATACACTTAAGCACGTTATAGTCATGGTTTAAAATTGAACCTATATGAAACAGGGTCAGATGGGTCTTTACCATCTTTATGTATTACAGCTATCACAGCTTTTTTCTAGGATGTTGGTACCTCACCTTCTTTTAAGATACTGTTAAACAAAACTTTCTATGTTGTTATTGCTTTCTTCCCTCCTAGTTTCCAAACAACCACTGGTATACCAACTATTCTTGGAGACTTTCCTGCAGATTGGTTATGCATCACCATTTTATTTCATCTTTTATCTTGGCTGTTAATTTTTTTGAATCTTATCTGCCTCTAACCTTAACATATTTAAGTCTTCCCTAAATATTTCTGTTTTTTTTTTCTTGATTTCTCCACTTCTATGCTTTATACAAATTTTCATAAAATTTCTGAAATACCTCTAATACCTCTACGTGATTTTTGATTACTTTTCTTGTTATAGGCTCCCTACATTTGCCAACAACACGTTCTACTTTCTGTTGCCAAAGTCATTGTGCCAAAAGAACTAGTCCTTCTTTTATACCTTAAAAGTTATCCAAGTTTACCTTAAGCCAAATTATCCATCTTTCAGTTTTCTTTTGTGAACCTAAAAATGAGGGAGAAAGGATACTCCTTAGCTTGTATGTCCACAGATATCTTGGGTACTATCTTTCTTTTCTTTCTTTTTAATGATTTTATTGAATTAGCATTTAAGACACAGGCAATCTATACATATATATGTATATGTGTGTATGTGTGTGTGTGTATATATATATATATATATATATATATATATATATATATATATATATATATATATATAAATATATATACACACACAATGTGTGTGTGTATATATATTTATATATATATATACACACACACACACACACACACACACACACATATATACACATATATATATATATATATATATATATATATATATATATATATATATACTTTAGAACATCGAAAGCCCATAACATTGAAATTCAAAACATTGAGACCAAAATCGTGAAAATTCAAAACACTGAAAACTCAAAACATTGAATCCCATAACATTGAAAAAACATAGGAAAGCAACATGTACTATATTCCAGCACAACTACATACAGAAACAAATAAAAAAACAAACCATATTGCACTTCTTCAACTATAAGCATGGGAGCAAGCCCCTATGTGCTCCCCACACCACCTGCTACTTAAATATATCAACTCCGAGATTGCACTACACTGAACTAAGATATGCAGTGTAGTGCACTGCACTAAGATGTGTTATGTTGTAGTATAGTAAGTAAGAAGGGAACATGACTGAGGTTACCTATGAAACTCCGGTGAGTATCGGAGAGATATATAATAATGTGTAATGTTTTAACAGTGAAGTAGTGTTTCTAAGAGAAGGTTGAGGATATTTTTTTTACAATTTAAACAGGCAGTCATGAAGCATGGAATGGTATGTTTGCCATTTTGTTAAGTGTAGTGCGATCTTGGGTTGACTTATTTAAGTAGCATGGGGTGTGAGGGGCTTGCCACCCACATGGGGGGTGCAGGGGGGCTTGCCCCCCTGCTTATATTTGGAGGTGTAATATGGTTTGTTTTTTTGTTTCTGTATGTAGTTGTGCTGGGATATATTAACTGTTGGTTTCCTGTGTTGCTTTAGTGTTTTTTGATTCAATATTTTCAGTTTTCAATGTTTTGAATTTTCAAGATTTTGGTCTCACTGTTTTGAATTTCAGTGTTGTGGGTTTTTGATGTTCTAAAGTGAATCCATATATATATATATGTGTGTGTGTGTGTGTGTGTGTGTGTGTGTGTGTGTGTTTATAAAGCAAACCTAATTAACATGTTCCCAGTTACAAACGTTATACATCACATATATTGTTTTGTATAACTATCAATCCATTTTGATTTCCATTTTCTAGTAATTGCTATTTTGGCAGCCACCATAATTAAACTTATCAATGCCTTGGTATGTCTCTGCAGTTCAGATCCTGTATACCAGCTCAAAAATTGTTTTCTTAGTTACAGCCATTTGCTCACCCAATATTTCTGACTGACTACACTGTAGGAAATTTTTAAAGTCTGCCAACTCCTTACACTCCCAAAATATATGTTCCCAGTTACCTCCCTTTTACGGTTCCTGTGTTGGCTTAGTTCTTAGAATGATTTCTGCTAATTTATGAATATGATATTCTGTATAGTGGTTGTTATTCTCCTTAAGGATCTGCATCTAAAATACCACTTTATCATTATTTCTTGAATTCTCCCCTGCTTCATCATCAGCCCTTTCTGCAATGAATTCTAGGTTTCTGCTTGTGTTATGTATGAGCCTTAACTATGTAGTTCTGAAATATTCCTTCAATCAAGGTAATCATAAAACACCATGCTCTGCTGGAAGTATCAACTTATCTCAAATGACCCTTGCCCTCACCTGGATAACTTACTTCAACTCTCTATTAATTATTGTCCATAACTTCTCCTCTGGTTGATAAAAATATGCCTCACCTGTATATAAATCTAAAGAGACAAAAACATTTTCGCTGCTTGTTATCCTGCTATCCTTAAATGAGAGCTTCCAGTTTATCAGTTTTTGTATTTTCTTTTATTTAGCCCTCCCACATATCCTTAACTGAAATTATAGAATCCTTTTTAATCTGTACTTGCAAATAATTCATTTATCATATCTCCATAAATATGGGTAATGCTGAACCAAATCATATGTGGGTACATAGTTTACATGTATAATCTCTGTTTTACCTTCATTAATGTTATATCTAGAAAAGACTTAAACACTGTACCAAAATGTTCCAAAGCACTGAGATGTCTTTTTCTTGTTTTTATCAGGTAGAATATCATGTTTGGAAATAAAGCCAACTTTTCTTGATTACCTTACCAACTATATCCTTACATTTCTGGATCCCTTATTTTCTTTGCCAGTCGCACTAAATATGAAGCAAACAATAAAGAGGAAAAAGGACACAACTGTCTGGTTCCTCTGTTTAGACACGTCAGAGAGGACCCCTCCAACTTTAACTTTTGCCTGTGATCCCTCATATATCCCCCTAATGACTCTAATCATATTATTTTATCAGGGAATGCAAATGCTTCTGTTGCCTTATTCATAAAATCCCAGCTTACTCTTGCAAGTGTTTTCCTTACATCAAGGCACACAAACAGCAGTATTTTCTTACACTCTGCTTCTCTCTGGATTATCATTGTTCTGTTGATGATGTCAAATGTTTGCCTCCCCTCCACAAAACCACATTGGTCCATATCAATCAATTTTGGCAACACATTTGCCATTCTTTTAGCTATTATAAATACTTTATAATCATGATTTAAAATTAAAATGGGCCTATATGATGTCTTTGCCATCTCTATGTATTTCAGCCACCATATCTTTCTTCCAAGATGTTGGTGCTTCCTTTCCTTTTAGAATACTGTTAAACAAAACCTTCCCGATCTTTACCACTTTCTTCCTCTCCTAGCTTTCACATTTCCGGAGGAATACCATGAATCTTGGAAACTTTCCTTCAGATTGATTTTATGTCACCATTTTATCTCATCTCCTCCTTTTTTAACTTTCAAATTGTTGAGCCTCATCTACCTGTAACATAGGCATATTTAAGTACTCCTTAAATATTTCTACCTTTCTCTCCTTTATACAGTTTTTTATAACATTTTCAAAATATTTCTAATACTTCTACATGGTCTCTTGTTATTTTTCTTGTTATAGACACCCTATGTTTTGCAGCAACCCTTTCTACTTTCTGTTGCCCAAGTTGTTGTGCTAAAAGTTTTTATACTCTGAAGTTATCAAAAACAGTTGCTTAACAGCAATCTTTCTAAACTTGTGCATATTATCCAGATACTTCTATATTTTCTGTTTAGCACTCTGCAGCTGCTCCTGTTCCTGCTGAGTGAGATTCCTCTTGTTCTAAAATAATTGAACCCCTCTAAATAATTCCCCTTATGTCTTAATCAGATCTATTTTTCTTGTATTTCTACCCTATTATTAAAAGGGTCTATATCATAACATCGTAGTTGCAAAACTTTGAATGTTGTATTATCAACACCACTACATCGAAGGCTGAAAATAGCGAAGCCGCGGTACATCGAATTCTTACCTAAGACAAGATTTTGGTGGGCTGTTCCATGGCTTTGCTCTTTCCTTCACTGTGGTGTGATAGTTACGGACCTTAGGGTGAGAGTGTGGGTTAAGGTAAGTGGATAGGTAGGAATGTATGTATGGTTTAGTGTAGGATTAGAAGTAGGGTTTTGTTAAGTGTCTGTGTGTGTGTATTAATTAGTTTGTTTGTGTATAGTTTCTTAGGTTAAGTGTGCGATAGTTACGGACCTTAGGGTTAGGGTGCGGGTTAAAGTTAGTGGATAGATAGGAATGTATGTACGGTTTAGTGTAGAGTTAGAAGTAGAGTTTCGTTTAGTGTATGTGTGTGGATTATTTATTTTGGTGTGCTTGTGCTGTGTGTATGTTTCTTGGAACAGCGAATTCTTTCCCTGGGAAAAAAAATAGGTATTCTGAGTGTTCGATGTTATCACATTTCGAAATTCCAAGTTCAAGCTTATGGTGTGCGATATTTTGGAATTATGTGATATAGACCCTTATTAAAATCCACTTTAATTTTGTCCCACTCACTAACCATAACTTCTGAAAAAAAATCTAACTTCCTTAACTCTTGAATAATTTCTACTACCAATTCGTTAATTTCCTCTCTTTTTAACAGGTAGGTGGAGAAGCACTAGTATCTCATTTTTTCATTACCCTGCATTTTTCTCTTAGTTGTTATTGGCACGTTATCTGTATTAGTTATTGGATATTTGTCAAAGCTTTTTATTAAATACACATGCTCCTCTGAAATATAATTTCTTTCTAGACTTGCCCAGTTATTGTACCTTGGGTAATATGTAAATTCCCTCAGAATTCCTACTACTAAATTCACATCTTCCATATTAAATCATTTCATAAATTTCTTCAGAAAGCTACCTGCTTTTGTCATGTTTTCCCTTCTAGGTCCTCACTGTTGCAAATCAGCTTCCAGTCCCCGCCTAAAATAATATTCCCTGCTGAAAACTGATTGTTTCTCCCAAAGTTATAATGTATGACATAGGCAATCTTACATTTATATCAATGAAAATAAACTATACTGACACATTACAAATCATGCCAAAACAACTGTAGCTGCAACCATTATACATCACTTATAATATATCCAGTTATTGTCAAGTCAGCCACTACATAGCTCATTCAGTTCCTGCTTTCTTTTAAATCGTGTTCCTCTTCCTCTGAATGTATTAATCCCACACTTTCCATTTTTTTCCTATGTAATTTTCTCCTACCCTTTTCTAAAGATCACATTTCCAGTTGTTTTTTCTCATTCACGGTCTTTCCTACTTCTAATAAAGTTGGTTTAGACTTTTATTTCCATTTTCTAGTAATTGCTTTTTGGCAGCCATAATAACTAGACTCAGTAAGGCCTTACTTACTATGTCGAGACAATTCTGATTCTGTATCATAGCTCAAAAAAAATTTCCTTACTTACACCAATTTACTCACCCAGCATCTCCAACATAGCAGTCTTCAGGGACTCTTTAAAGTCTTCCAACTCATTACACTCTCACAAAATATGTTCCCAGTTACCCATTTCTTCCCCATCACACTTCCAACATTTGCTGTCTACCTGAAGAAAAATTCTTTGGAGTCTACTTTGGGTATAAAAATGCCCATGTAAACACTTCCAAGTAAAGATCCTAAATCTGCTAGACTTTGTTGCATATTTGGGAGACATACATATATCCTCCCATTGTTTCTTTGTGAATTGCGTATCTAATCTCTCTTCCCAATCCTTTCTAAATACCTCTGATTGGTTCTTATAGTTATCATGCAATATTTTACACACTGTACTAATTATTCCTTTCTTAACAGCAACTTTTAGATTCTACTAAAACTCTACCAGTGCTGGTATTTCATTTAAGACCCCCAATTTCTTTCTCTTTGCCTATATTTTGATATTAATCTTTCATAGGAAAGGCAATCTCTAACCTGCAGTCCAAATAATTTATTGGCATCTTCTCATTCTATTACCTTCCTATCTCTAGTTATTTGCTCCCAATACTTTGGTTCCTTTGCTTGTTTTCTGCAATACATTCCAGCCCCCTCTTGCCTGTTGTCTTTATCCCTAATTGCAGTCATCCCTATCGACAGAATCTCCTTTCTCCATTTCCATACTGGCTTAGTTCTTAGTATACTTTCTGGTACTTTAAAAATATAATATTCCATATGATTATTGTCATTCTCCTTAAAGGTCTGCATCCAAAATCCCACTTATTCCTTATTTCTTAAGCTTCAAGCCTGTTCTATCATCATTTCTTTCCACTTTTTGTCTTGTACTATGTATAGGAGCCTTAACTGTGTTTGATATGAAATACCACTTCAAATTGGGTAATCCCAATCCTCCCTTTTCTATTGGAAGAATATACTTATCCCACTTGAGTCTTGCTGCCTTACCCTCCCAGATAAAATTCTTCAGCTCTTTATTGATTGCTATCCACAACTTCTCATCTGAATGATAAAAACATGCCTGACCTGTGTATAAGATTAAAGGGACTAAAACATTTTTTAACTGCTTGCATCTTACTGCCAATATCCATATAACAGAGCTTCTGTTTCCAGTTTTTGAATTATCTTTTGTTTAGTCTCTTCCCACATATTTGTGGCTGTCACACTGGCATCATTTTTAATCCATACTCCTAAATACGTCATTTTAGCATGTCTCCAGAATTATGGATATTGCTGAACCAATTTATGTGTGGGTACATAGTTTACAGCTATTGCCTTTGTTTTAGCTTTATTAATTTTGTATCCTGAAAAGATTTGAGACTGACCCATTATGTTTCACAACACTAAACTGTCCCTTTCTGGTTTTGTCGGGTATAAATAATGTCATCCTCAAACAGAGCCAGGTTTTCTTCACTACCATACCAATTATATCCTTGAATTTCTGAGCCCCTTGTTTTCTTTGCCAATGGTTCTAAATATAACGCAAATAACTAAGGGGGAGAGGACACTCCTGCTTATTTTCTCTGCTAAAGCAGAGATTATTAGAGAGGACCCCACCCACTTTAATTTTCACCTCCAATCCCGCATATAGTCCCCTAATCACCCTTATAATTTTATCAGAGAATGCAAATGCTTCCATTGCTGTGCTCAAAAAGTCCCAGCTTACTCTGTCAAATGCTTTCTCCATGTTAAGACCCACCAGCAACCCTGGTGTTTTCTTACTTTCTACTTACCTCTTGATCATTGGTCTTCTGTTAATGTTGTCAAATGTTTGTCTCCCCTCCACAAAACCACAGTGATGCAGATCTATCAAATCTGGCATCAACTTTGCCATTTGTTTAGTTATTATAGACATAGGCACTTTATAATCATGGTTTAGTATTGAAATGGGCCTGTACGAAGCTATATCTGATGGATCTCTACCCTCTATAGGTATTACAGCTACCACACCTTTCTTTCAGGATGTTGATATTTCTCCTCCTATTAAAATACTGTTAAATAGAACCTTCTGGATCTTCATCAGTTTTTTCCCTCCTAGCATCCAAACTTTTACAGGAATACTATCTATTCCTGGGACTTAAATATCACCATTTCTGTCTCATCTCTGCCTGTCCTAACTGTTAGGATTTGAGCCTCGTCTAACCTTGGCCATTTCTCTTTATACCTTTTTTTGATTTCCATATTTCTCTGCTTTATACAGACTTTCATATAATTTTCAAAATATTTCTAATACTTCTACAGGATCCCTTATTTTCCTTGTTATAGGTTCCCTAAGCTTGGTGACACCCCTTACTATTTTCTGTTGCCTGAGTCGATGTGCTAAAATTTTTTGTTCTCGTGTTATCAAAAAACAGTTGCTTAACAGCAATCTTTCTAAACTTATGCATATTATCAAAGTAATCCTTTATTTTCTGATTAGCATTCTACAGTTGCTCCTCTTCTTCTGTGAGAGTCCCCGTATTTTGCAATATTTTAACATTTGTCAGTCCCTTTAATTCTTGCTACTTCTTAACCATATCTCCCTTTTGTTATTTCTGCCCTATTTTTAAACTCCACTTTAATTTTGTCCCACTTCCTAGCTAAACTTTCAGAAGAAAATTCTGTTTTCTGTAATAGCTCCTGAAAAAAATCCCATTACCCATTCTTTAATTCCTCTGTTTTCAACAGATAGGTGGGAAAGCATCAATGTCTCATATTTATTTCATTACCATGTGTTTTTATTTCAGTTATTGGAGAATGATATGAAATAGTTATTGCGTAGGTTGCATACCAAGACCTAGGTTGCATACCAAGACCTTCAGTTAAATGCATGTGTGCCTTTAAAATGTAAATTTTGTGTAGCCTAGCCCAATTTTTGTATGTTGTGGAATAATATGTAAATTCACATCAAACTCAGTACTGAATTCACATCTTCCATGCCAAATATTTTCATAAATTTCATTACAAATCTACCCTTCTTTGTTATATTTCCCTTGTGGGCCCCCCAGACACATATTCACTATTGCAAATCAAATTCTGGTGCTTACCTACAAATAATATTCCTTGTTGAAAGCTGATTATTTCTCCCAGAATTATCTTAAGCTTCATTATAGCAGTTTTCAGTGGAATATAAATACATAAAATAAGAAAACGGAGCTGAAGGCTGAATGAATAACGATGTGAACCACTGAATAAAGTAAAAAACTCTGATTTAATAAATTAAGCGCTTTAGGAAGGCTCAGTGCCCTTCCTTCTTCAGAATAAACGAACAAACAGGGACACAGGCAACAGTTCGTATTTAAAGACAGTTAATTATTTGAAACATTAGTTAATTAAGGCAACCATGTGATAGCTACTATCATCTCAACTTGTTAGTCCTAAATTAACCAAGTCAAGTTAGAAATTAAAAAACATATAATGTCTTGCTAAAAGACTATGTCAGCACAACATAAAAATAAGTCAATATAAAAACAAGACAGTCTACCTTATTTCATGCATACTCAAGTATAAATTACAGTTGTAGGAATACTTTTTGTATAAAACAACTAGCTAATAGTTAAGCTAAAAGCTGTAAACCCTACTAAACTGAAAATAGTATTAAATCTACAAAAAATATGTATAAAGAAACCTTCAATCTAAAAAGGCTAACAGCGTATTTTTCAAAATGGAAATGAAACAAGAATAAAACAAAATTCTTACTTCATAAAACTGTATTATAAAGCTATCTATTTAAAGCCAGTTTTTTCAGAATGCAAGCAATTGATATTTGTTCATTTAAACCTGGAGGGAAGCAGGCTGCGGTTTTTATTTGCCAATACAATTCTTCCATCTCAAGCTGGATTTGCCATGGACCTATATATGGGGTATCATCTACCTGTTTCAATACTGTAAATTTAAAATGATGGGTTGGATGTTCAATCATGTGGCAAGCCAAAGCATTTGTTTGTTCTTTTTTTGAAATGGCATAAGAATGCTCATAAATACGCTGTTTCAGCTTGCGCTCAGTCTTTCCTATGTAGAAAGCATGGCAAGCAAAGCAGGTTGCCGCATAAACTATTGCCCTGGTATTGCAATTATATTTACCCCTAACTTTGTATTCAATATTATTGATCTTTACAGAGTTTCCTTCTTTTATAAATTCGCATTGTCTGCAAAAACCACATTTTGCCTAATGTGTTTGTTCTTGTCTTAGGTTTTGCAGCTTCTAATAGAGTTTTGAGGTTAACCCCTCTTCTAAATGTAATAGCTGGGGGACCATCAAACTTCCCCTGAATATTCCTATCATTTGATAGAATTCTCCAGTTCTTGCATAAAATGTCCCTAATAAAGTGGTGGTCTATGGAAAAGGTACATAAAAACCTTAGGTTGTACTGGCGGTCACTGTTAGTTAAATTAGTGTATTGCCTACCATTACCTTCACCCTCATCTGTGTGAAGCGGCAATTGTATGCCTAAAATGGGGCTAAAATGCCCTACACTACGCTTTTGTACAACTTCTTCCATGATCTCCTCCACCATTTTACACGGGTAACCTCTGTTGTAAAACATATTTGAAAGGTTAATACATTCAGTTAGGAAATCCCCTTCTTCAGTAACCATCCCAGCTGCCCGTACCATTTGCCCTTTTACCACGGCCTTCTTTTGGTGGTACGGGTAACAACTAGAATAATGTAGGAAACCATTAGAATATGTTGGTTTCCTGTAAATAGTACTTTTAAACCTTAAATTCCACTTGTCCTTGTGTAACAAAATATCCAAAAAATTAATACAAGTATGATGGAATTCATAGGTGAATTCCAAAAAACTAGTCAAATTAGAGATGGTAACAATGAAGGAAGGAATATCATCAGAAGAACCTTTCCATAAAAAGAACATGTCGTCCTGGTACCTAGTGTACCAGGCGACATGCCTTTTAAAAGTGGGGTCTTGAAACAACAGGGAATTCTCCCATTGTGCCATGATACAATTATTATTTTTATGTTGTGCTGACATAGTCTTTTAGCAAGACATTATATGTTTTTTAATTTCTAACTTGACTTGGTTAATTTAGGACTAACAAGTTGAGATGATAGTAGCTATCACATGGTTGCCTTAATTAACTAATGTTTCAAATAATTAACTGTCTTTAAATACGAACTGTTGCCTGTGTCCCTGTTCGTTTATTCTGAAGAAGGAAGGGCACTGAGCCTTCCGAAAGCGCTTAATTTATTAAATCAGAGTTTTTTACTTTATTCAGTGGTTCACATCGTTATTCATTCAGCCTTCAGCTCCATTTTCTTATTTTGTGCATTCTCCAGTTTGTTTTAGTCTTTTCAGTTCGAATATAAATACATGTCATTGTAATCCTCCTCCCTTGCCAGTAGCCCCTTGGTGCTAGAAATCTATCATTATTGTCTTTGCTATCCTCTTCTATTGCTATTGGAGCTCCTCTTGCAATTAATATAAGTACTCCTCTCTTCATTGCCCCATGTATTCCACTGAATAACCATCCTGAAATCAATTATTTATCAAATTCACATGTTCAATTCTTTCCAAGTATATATCCTGTAGCTATCCGTATTCTGTTTTTAATATAGTTTACTACTCTTTCTTTTTATATTTATTTCTGAGACCATTAACATTTAAAGACATTATAGGAAGCATGATATTCTTGAGAGATTATTATTCCCACCTTTTATGTATAACAGATTTTTTTGTTAAGTGTCTAGTTTCAGCTGTTATGTTACATGCATGTACTGGTTGGCAGATTAATTGTTTATACAGTTGTTTCTTGTCATCTCCATTTGAGCCTGTGTCACATATTACATAAATTTTTGTTGTATTAAAAACCATCAGACAAAACTACACATACACACTGAATACTCCTTAAAACCTGTTAACTTAATAATAACACACAAAACTATGAACATCTTCAAATATTGAAGTTTTACCTCCTTATAGGAGCAAATGTTCTAAACTGACAGCCACACACACATACTGGAGCTAACCTAAAAGAAGAATTATCCATGCTAAGATTCATGGTATAGCCTGTGTTTTTATTAATTGCTGTTTTTGTCTTATCTTTAGAGCTTTATCAGCTGGAAAACACTTGAATGCTTTCAGAAAACATTTTCTGCAAGCCATTTCTCTTTATCAGATTGTCTGTTAGAGACACGAGTACAAGACACAAAACTGTTACTAAAAATGCCTTATAATATTCAGCATTCTTTTTCATTTACTTGCTTTCTCATAACATTTGTTACTGGATTAAGCTATTGGCCTTAACGTAGTCATTCCCCTTTGCAAGAATGAGGAAACACACACTATTTGTTTACATTGCGTGCCTACATTTCTTAAAACTGAACAAGGAGAAGAAGGGAGAAATAAACAAAGAAAAAAATCAGGAGCATCTGTTTACATTAATATCTCCAATGCACTTAAAAAATAACTGAAAATAAATTTACTTTATATCATGCAAAGTAAATCATGCACCATTTAAGTAGTACTAGTAAGTTTTACTTGCAGTTAACTTTCTCCCTCCTCTTTGCTCTCCTGAGTATTTTGCAAACATTAATGACATGAAGTAGGGCATATGGTTTTGAGTCCCCTACAAGTTTAACAAAGTCCAAGAAAGTCCAATATTTCCAGATTTTCTTGTTCTATTTCTATTCATCTTCTTCTCCCAAGCCCTGTCTCTGCTTCATTTCCAGTGTACTCTTGATTCTTCTAGTCAACTCTTGTGCTTCCCCCCCCTCAAACATTTTCCATTGAAACACTAGAAGAGATTTCACTGGCACAGTCTCTCTGTAGTCTTTATTACAAGAACAAGAAGCAGAATCTGCTTCTGTTACACAGCTCAGTTTTTGTTGGACAAACATTTTTAATTTTTCCTTAGCATGTACTTCATCAAAAATTATTGTGTTCCTCCAGGGAAAAAATATTTTTAAGATAGCTGGGTGCAGCGGTATGAATCTCATGCCTACTTCTCGACATTCCCTGAATAATGGGATAAATATACTGCTTTTCTTTCTTGTGTACCATGAGTAGTCATTCTCCACAAATACTCTGCTGTCACACTTTTAGTATTTTGTTCTTCTGCCACAGTTTTGTCGGAATCAACTCCTTCTACTGGTAAGACTGCACCTTTACTATTAAAGGTTTAGGTTGTTTTTGTCATAGCCAGGTTTGGAGCATACACACAATGTGCCCTTTCAATTAACAGTTTCTGTTGTGAAATACCATTCCAGTTGGTAATTTGTGCTTTCATAAAACTAATACAGTTGGTTCCTTCCAGCTTCTCGGTTACAGCAGAAGATCTCAAGCATTCACTATGTGCTCTGTCCACTAATTCTATTATTTTCTGAAACATCTTTTCTTGCTCAGTCTCATATTCAGCCAGCCAGTTCTTCATTTCGATCTCTAACTGTTGCAATTTTATTACGTTATCTGAATATTTGTTTAAAATGTCTTCCCTTTTTTTCCAGCCTTTTTTGTTTGAATAGATATACTCCATCAGTGTTTCATTTATTTTAGTCAGGTCTATATGCAGTTATCTTGTACTCCCCCCTAGGTTATTGAAGGTCCTGTTGGGAGCTTGCATTACGTTTTGCTGAACAGCTATAGTACTTTTGTAAGTCAGTGTTTTTTCATCACCTTTTATAGCTTATTTTCATTCAGGTCCTCTATTTCTTTTTTCCTGGCATCCAGGCAGTGCACTTATTAGCTGATTTACTGAAACATATACAGAAATACAGGTTCACTGGCTTTATTTACTAAGTTTCTATTTTCACACTGGAAGAGCTAGAATTAAGCTTTTGCTCAATGTGCAGCCATATCTCAGAAGCTCTCTCCCAAAAATTTCTTAAGCGCCATAATACTAGTTTTAGGTGGAATATGAATACAAGGTAGTGTAATCCTCCTACCTTGGGAGTTGCCCCTTACTACTACAAATCTACAATTTTAAACTTTTTTCATTCTTTTATCACTTTTGGTGCTCCTCTAGCAATTGGTACAAGTACTTCTTGTTTCCTTTGTTCCTGGTATTCTGCTGAATATCCATCCTGAATTTCTTTCATTATCAAATTCACATGTTCACTTGTCTTTCCAAGTGTTTTTTTTTTCCTGTAGCATTGCTATTTGCTGTCTGAATTTCTTAATGCAATTCAGTTCTCTTACTTTATCTATTTCTGTAGGGCCATTCCAGTTCCAAAATAATATGGATTGTGTACCAACTATGATAAGAAGTTATTATTCCCACCCATTATATATGACAGCTTTTTAAAATTGTCTTATCTTTATTCCCCTCCCAGATGTGAAACACAGCTTGTATGCTTTCAAAAAATATTAACTTTTAGCCTCTGGAAAAAGTGTACTGGCTATCTTTCAATAAAATTAAATATTGCACTGTTCTAGTACATGTGTATTTAAGCGTTTAGCTAACAGGAAAGGTATCTCTTATTCCATTCCAGTAATTTCAAACTTTAGTTTTTACTAAGCTATTTGTCCTTGTACTTTTTAATTTCTGGATTCCCTCAGCAAACAATGCTGGAACTCTTGAGATTTATTCCCTGCACATGTAGTCAATTTGTCTATATGGAAAGATAAGAACAGAATATATAGCTAACCTCAGCTGCAGATGTCTCAACTCACCCTGAACATATATTTGCTAAAGGAAAAAAATTCATTACATTCACAGTGTTCTTAAATGTTTTTAAGTCCACATCTACATAAATGAACTTGTTATTAGATTATGCCAAGATATTAATGCAGATATTCACCTATGCAAAAATAAGAGAAAACATCTCAACTCTACATATGTTATAATCCATGTATTTTATGTCCAGCCACCACCACAGCAGCCCAGGATTACAGCATACTGACTTAAACATGCTTCTGTTTAGCCTTTCTTCACATTTTACATTGAAATGCCTATATTTCTTAAAAAAATAATAAAAAAAATTGTTTACTTTACCTTTATCACATATTACAATCACTGAGAATGTTTTACTAGATAGCATTCAATCTGTATCATGAAATGTTTTATACAAATATTAAGAGCAACAATAGTTGTACTTACAGTTACTTTTTTCCTTTTATTGTCCTTTCAAACATTAATGACATGGAGTGGGGTGTATGCCTTTCATCCCCCCACAAGTTTTACAGAGTTAGGAAAAAGTTCAATCTTTCTCAGCCACTTTTTCTTGTAAAGCCATATTTCACAAATTTGATTGATGCTTTATAGCCCCGCATTTACTGGATGATTTCAGTGTTGCTTGTCTTAGGTTCATAGGTTCATAGGTTCATACTAGGCTATCTGCCCGAGGGCATTTACAAGCCTAGCCCATCGTTTTGTGGCTTAGGCCACCCCTTTAGTATGGGGAACTATACCCATTATTTTTCTGTGCCTCTGTCGAGCAGTGACACTGAGGTAATCCCTGGGGTATATCTGCGATCTCCCATCCATTGGTCAAGATTTCTCTTGAACAAGGCCAGCGAGGTGCTCTGCCTCACATGTACCGGGATTTTGTTCCACAGCATAGGGAGTCTTTGGGTGATGAATCTATCCCTCCAGCACGTCCTATTAATAGCCGTGTCAAGGTTTAAGTCTCCCGCCCTTGTGGCTCTGATGGATCTAGATTTTTGAGGTGAAGCATATTCATCAAATCTGGGTTTGACATGGCCTTGTATGTTAGGCAAAGGTCACCTCTGAGCAAGCGGTAAGCGACTGAATAGAGCTGGAGTTCTTTCAGTCGGGCAGCATAGGACAGATTTTTGAGACCCTTTATCCTTTTGGTGAGGAACTTTTGTGGCCTCTCCAGCTGCTGCAAGTGTCGGGTCAGATACATTCCGAATGGGGCATTGTACTCAATCATTGGTCTGATGAGTGATGAGTAAAGGGAGACTATGACCTCCCTTGATCTAGATGAGAATCCCTTCATGATAAGGTGGGCAATGTAGAAGGTCTTCCTAACTACTTTAGCTACATGGGTGTCGAATGACAGACTACTATCAACCTGGGTCCCCAGGTCCCTGATAACTTCTTCTGTGCTCAGTGGATTGCCACCTATTTGGTAGCTAGGGGTAACCTTGTTTTTCCCGAAGGGTATGACTATGCATTTTTGGCATTTAACTTTAGGCCGTGGCTCTGGCACCAGTTATCCGTTTCTGTGAGACCCTTCTGAAGGATATCTGTGTCAGATGTGTTTTCTACTATGGCGCCCAGTTTGCAGTCATCTGCAAACTTTGTCAGCCATAACCCTCCTGTGTTTGCTTGTACTTCGGAAAAGTAGATGCCAAACAAGAGTGGGCCCAGGACTGAGCCCTGTGGGACACCACTTGTGACAGGCTTTGAGTCTGACATGGCGCCAGCAGCTCTGACCCTGTGGGTTCTGTCACTCAGCCAGTTTGCAACCCATCTTGTGATGTATGGGTTGACATTTAAGCTGATGAGTTTTTCAATGATACCCGAATGGGGTATTGTATCGAAGGCCTTAGCCAGATCGAGGTAGGCTGTATGGACTGCCTTTCCCTCATCATCTGTTCATCTCCATCTACCAACTCCAGACTCCATTTCAAGTCCAACAAACTCCTGATACTTTTATTCAACTTCTATGCTTCTTTCTGTCTCTGAAGCATTTTCCTTTGGATGATTGGAAAAGGTTTCACTGGCCAAGTCTCTCTATGAGCTTTATAATCAGAAGAATGAGAAGTAGAGTCCCATTATGTTAGATGGTGCACTTTCTGTTGGATAATCTTTTGTACCTCCTCATTGGTGTGTTATGCATCAAAAATGACTGATTCACAAGGAAAAAGTTTTCTAAAGACAACTGGATGCAGCAACTTTAATATCACACCTACCTCTCGACATTTCCTGCTTGCTAAGATAAATTTGCTTCTTTTCTGCCTGGTGTACAGTGAATAATCATTTTCCACATATACTCTATGGTCTCCAATTTTTAATATTTTGCCTTTGTGTCACAGTTTTTTTAAACAAGAAACATCGTTATTAAATTATCATGTATGACATAGGCAATCATACATTTATATAAATGAAAACAAACCATATTGATATAATTTTAGTTGCAAACATTATAAATCGTAAACCATGTTGACGTAATTGTAGTTGCTAACATTATACTTCACTTATAATCTGTCTAGTCATTGCCAGCCAAACATTACATAGCTCATTCAAATCTTGCCTTCTTTTAAACCTTGTTTCTCCTCTGCATGTCTTGTTCCCTCAATTCCCATTTTTCCTATGTAATTTGCTCCTAACCTTTTCAAAAGATACTAACTCTGGTTGTTTTATCTCTGTGACTAAATTCACTCCTTCTAGTAAAGATGGTTTAGACTTTGATTTCCATTTTCTAGTAATTGCTTTTTTCGCAGCCACCATAATTAGACTCAACAAGGCCTTACTATGTCTAGGCAATTCCAATTCTGTATCATAGCTCAAAAGAAACAATTTCCTTAGTTACACCAATTTGCTCACCCAGTATCTCTGACAGAACAATTTGCAGGAAATCTTTAGTCTGACAACTCATTACACTCGCATAAAATATGTTCAGTAGCCTGTTTCTTTCCCATCATGCCTCCAACATTTGCTGTCTACCTGAGGAATAAAAATATCTATGTAAACACTTCCAAGCAAAGATCCAACATCTTCTAGACTTTGTTGCATATTTGGGAGATGCTTTGTTTCTTTGTGAATTGCTTATTCATCTCTCTTCCCTGTCCTTTCTAAAATCCTGTGATTGATTCTTGCAGTTTTCATGCAATATTTTGTATGCTGTACTAATTATTCCATTTTTAACAGCAGCTTCTGTTCTGGGTACTACTAAAAACTCTACCAGTACTGGTCTTTGGATCCCCCTATTTCTTCCTCTTTGCTTGTACTCTGATATCAGTCATTGATAGGGAAGGCATTCTCCATCCTGCAGTCCAAATAAATTCTTGGCATCTTCCTATTCTATTACCTTTCCCTCTCTAATTATTTTCTCCCAATACCTTAGTTCATTTACCAGTTTTCTCCAATAAATTCCAGCATCCTCTTGCCTATTGTCTGTATCCCTAATTGTAGTCATTCCTGTTGGTAGAATCTCCTTTCTCCATTCCTGTATTGGCTTAGCTCTTGCTATACTTTCTGCTACTTTATAAATATTTGTGCTTGGTCATATTGGAACTACACTTATTGGTTTTTTCGTTTTTGGCTCACTACTGCTTCTACTTTATAAATATAATATTCTTAATGGTTAAATATTCTTAATGGTTATTATTATTCTCCCTGTTTCATAATCATCCCTTTCCACTTTGAATTATAGGTTTCCAATTGTGCTGTGTGTGTGTGTGTGTGTGTGTGTGTGTGTGTGTGTGTGTGTGTGTGTGTGTGTGTGTGTGTGTGTGTGTGTATATATATATATATATATATATATATATATATATATATATACATATATATATATATATATATATATATATATATATAGGAGCCTTAACTATGTAGCTCTGAAATACCGCTCCTAATCTGATAATCCCAAACTGCCTTGTTCAGTTGAAAGAAATCAGCTTATCCCACTTGACACTTGCCATCTTCCCCTCTCAGATAAATTCCTTTAGCTCATTATTGATTGCTGTCCACAGCGTCTCTTCTGGTTGATAAAAATATGCCTGATCTATGTAAAAAACTAAAGGGACCAAAAATATTTTAACTTTTTGTATCTTGCTATCCATATCTGTATAACAGAGCTTCCAGTTTCTCAGGTTTTGTATTATCTTTTGTTTTGAGACTTTTCACATATCCTTAGCTGCCACACCAGAAGCATTTTAATCCATATTCCTAATTGCTTCATTTTGTCATGTCCCCATAAATATGGATATTGCTGAACCAATTTGTGTGTGGGTACATAATTTACAGCTATTGCATTTGTTTTAGCTTCATTCATTTTGTATCTCAAAAAGATATGAAACTGTCTCAAAATGTTTCACAAGACTGAAATGTCCTTTTTCTGGTTTTATCAAGTGTGAATGACCTGAGACGTACCTCCCTGGACTACATGAAAAGAGACATGGAGGAGCTCTCAGATTACGTAGCCCAGGAGGGTATGACCGTAGCCCTGAGCAGCATCCTACCATCACCCAGAATGATACCACAGTACACGCAGAAAGTGATTG
Organism: Protopterus annectens; assembly: GCF_019279795.1. NCBI lineage: Eukaryota > Metazoa > Chordata > Ceratodontiformes > Protopteridae > Protopterus > Protopterus annectens. Next base: position 272,028,781 of record NC_056747.1, on the reverse strand, counting down.
ATTTCATCAATTGGCTAAGTTTCTGGTGTCATTCTAAGGGGATCCAGTATCTGTGTGGCTGGGATGACATGATTGACAGACCTCGATGCTTTGCCAGAGACGGCCTGCATCTGTCACCCCTGGGCTTCTGGATACTGGCCAAGGCTCTTGCCACCCCTATAGTGCCTTTTTTAGGCGGTGTTCCAAACACCAAATTACTACCATAACAGCTACAAACAAATGCAATCTGAGGGTCATGCTGCTCAACGCTAGAAGTCTAAATCTCAAAATGCACTTGCTTGAAGCACTCCTTAAAATGGAGAACATCGACATTTGTGCTGTAACAGAGACCTGGTTCAAGGCAGCAGAAAGCACCCCTGCACTACCAGGCTAAAACTCATTCCACACCTTTCGGCCCCGGAACTTGGACCGAAGCTCCAAAGGCGGTGGTGTTTCCGTGTTCATAAAGGATGCACACACCTCCAGACTGGTAGCCCAACATAATGCATCTGAGATACTTCAGATGCAGCTAACATTGGGCAAGACAGCGATTCAGTTTGTAGTCTGCTATAGATCCCCAGCCATGTCCCAAGACTCACACTCCACGTTCCTAAGCACCCTGGAAAATATTAGGGTCCAACGTAACACTCTCATACTGGGTGACTTCAACTACCCCTCCATTAACTGGGAAAACTACTCATGTACTAATACACCTGCCCAACGCTTCCTGGAATTCATTAATGCCAATGCCCTGGACCAGCTCATTGTTACCCCTACCAGAGGTAGCAACATCCTTGACCTGGTCATTACTAACATGGATGACTGTTGCTCTATACCAATAGTCAACTCCTCCCTGGTTAGATCCGACCACAAACTAATCACCTTGGAAATCCGCATCCCTCCCATCCCCCCCCCCCCCCACACACAAAGGTAACCACCATGAGAAACTTCTCCAAAGCTAACTCTGCGCTCCTAAAAACAGAGGTGGCTAATTTCACAGCACCCATGCAAATGGAAAATAGTTGCATGACCGCCAAATCATACACCAGTGCACTGTACGAACACGTATACAAATGCATGGATCTCGCCATACCCAATAGAACCAAGACGCTCTCCTCAAAAAAAAAAAAAAAAAAAAAAAAAAAAAAGGGAAGCCAATCTGGTAGTCCCCTGCCATAAACAAACTCTACAACAGAAGGAGGAAACTGATGTGGAATAAGGTGAAGTGCCAAGACTGGAAAAATTCCCTTAACATCAACAAAAGACTGAGATCACTCATCAAATGCTCTAAAGCTAGCAATGAAAACAAAATTGCAGCAGATAGTAAAGATAACCACAAGGCCTTCTATAGTTATGTAAAGAATCTCCATGGCAATACCCAGATTTGCTCTGAGCTACTGCACAATGGTACCTTATGGTACAATATACTGGCTGACAGATTCAGTGCCAACTTTACCACCCCCCCACAAGGACTATTCACAATACCAGTAGATTGACAGGCACCCAGTATTACTGCTGCACAGATTAAAACAGCACTGTCCAAGGTCAAGAATGCAGCTTATATGGGACCTGACAATATCCTTGGCTGTGTTCTACATGAAGTACAGAGTGAACTGGTACCTCACCTGTGTGCCCTGTTCAATCACAGCCTCACCTTAGGCTTTACCCTACTAAATGGCACACTGCTACAGTCATCCCTCTCCACAAAAGTGGAGCAACTACAGACCCTGGGAGCTATCGTCCCATTAGCCTGATGAGTCTGATATGCAAGGCTATGGAACGCATCATCATGGACCTAATAAACAAGGATATAGGGAATCTCCAAACTCTGGATCCTACACAGTTTGGTTTTGTGAAGGGTAGATCATGACTGCTCAACTTGGTCAACTTCTTTCAGTCTGTCACCAGAGCTGTGGATGAAGGCAAGGTGGTTCTTCGGCCTACTTTGATCTGGTCAAGGCCTTTGATACCATTCCCCACACAGGAATCCTAGAAAAACTCACTAAGCTGGGCATCAACCCCTATATCACTAGGTGGGTTGCAAACTGGCTCATAGATAGAACCCACAGTGTGACAGTAGCTGACTCCAAGTCAGACTGCTGACCAGTCACGAGTGGAGTCCCACAGGGTTCGGTTCTGGGTCCGCTCCTGTTTGGTATCTACTTCTCTGAAGTCCAGGCCAACATGAAGGGACTCTGGCTGACAAAGTTCGCAGACTATTCCAAATTGGGAACTATTATTAACTCAACAAGTGATGCTGACATCATGCAGAAAGGCCTCACTGAGACCAACGACTGGTGTCAGAACCATGGCCTTAAGCTCAATGCCAAAATATGTGTCGTCATCCCCCTTAGAAAATCCCAGTTCCCTTGAATTACTACATTGATAGTAGTCCACTGAACACAGAAGGCGTTATAAGTGATCTGGGAACACAGTTTAACAGCAACCTCTCTTTTGACCAACACATTGCCACTGTGGTCAGAATGTCCTTTTGTGTGGTACATCTCATTACTAAAGGTTTTGCATCCAGGAAGAAAGAAGTCATTGTCTCCCTCTCCTCTTCCCTTATTAGGCCAGTCATTGAGTAAAATGCCCTATTTGGCATGTACCTCACTAGACACCTACAACAGCTGTTGAGGCCGCAAAAGTACATCACAAAGAGGATCCTAGGCCTTAAACACTTGTCGTATATAGACAGACTCAAAAAAAACTCCCAACTATTATCTGTCTCATATCACCTACTTAGAGGTGATCTCTGCTTGACTTATAATGTCATGTCTGACCCAGCTGTGTTAGAAATGCTACATCTAAAGAAACCCCAATCTCTCTGCACCACATGCTTCAGAGACCTCAGCCTCATTACCACAATCAGCAAGCATGCTGGAGGGATAAGTTCATAACCTAGAGACTGCCCATGCTATGGAATAGACTTCCCATCCATGTCAAGTAGAGCACCTCAATGGCCCTCTTCAAGAGAATTCTTGATGAGTGGATGGGAAATAGAAAATTCCCCCTGGGGATCACTCCAGTGGCTCTACTCGACAGAGGCTCTATTAACTAAGGTTGGGTGGCACGATGCCAGGGTAATACTATGCCCTAGGCTTGTAAAGGCTCCAGGGCCATTAGCCTAGTACACACCTATGAACCTATACAAATAATATAATCTGCAAAAGAGCCAGCTTTTCTCTTATTTTGTTTGGCAGTGGTTCTAAATATAGTGCAAATAAAGGGGAAAGAGGACACCCCTGCCTGGTTCCTCTGCTCAAACAGAATTGATCAGCAAGGAACCCACCCACTTTAATTTTCACCTCCAATCCCTCATATAGCCTCCTAATCAACCTTATAATTTATCAGGGAATGCAAATGCTTCCATTGGCCTGCTCATAAACTCCCAGCTTACTCCGTCAAATGCTTTCTCTGTATAAGGACCCACCAACAACAGTGGAATTTTCTTACATTCAGCTTTCCTCTTGATTATCAATGTTCTGTTAATGTTCTCAACTGTTTGCCTCCCCTCCACACACCCACATTGATACAAGTCTATCAATTTTGGCATCACATTTGCCATTCTTTTAGCCATTATAGGCATAAACATTTATAATCATGGTTTAGGTTTGAAATGGGCTTGTATGAAGCTGGATCTGATATGCCTTTACCCTCTTTAGATATTACAGCCACCACTGCTTTCTTCCATGAAGTTGTTGCTACTCCTCCTTAAAATACTGTTATACAAAACCTTCCAGATCTTTTAGTTTTTTCTTCCCAGCTTGCAAACTTCCATAGGAATACCATTTATTCCTGGGTACTTTCCTGTTGATTGGTTACATATCATTTTTATCTCGTCACCTCCTATCCTATAGTAATTGATCTTCATCTACCTCTAACCTTGGCATATTTAATTCTTCCATAAAAATTTCCAAGTGTACCTTTTCTTGATCTCCATATTTCTCTACTTTATACAGACATTCATAAAATTTCTGAAATATTTCTAGTGTTGTTACAGGATCTCTTGATGTTAAGTTGTCATTCTCGCCTTCATTCTTGCTGGATGGGATCGGAGCTGAACCTCGGCTCCGACTCTGCCTATACTATAGCTCGAGAGCTATTTTTACCGGCTCGAGGCAGCCCTATATCCCACAATACCATGCGCTAACTCCCCAGATCTTGTTTGCCGCTTTGCTACGAGGTTGTCTTTTTTTTACCGGCTCAGGTTAGTAAGGAGTTTTACTTAATTGAACTAGTTTTCAGGTAGTTTTTTCCCAGTAGTTATCTTTGTCTAGGTCCCTACTGATTACCTTATTCACGGATCCCTTTCTGTTGTAGCTCTTCTTCCCTTATTTAGTTAATTTTTTATCTTGGGCCTACGGGCTTTACCTCAGTTTCCCCACCCCTTCCTATCTGTGTGTGTGGGTTTAGTCAGTTCCCTTAACTCTTTTTATATTTAATTTTAAATTGAGTGTGTGTGTGTGTGTGTGTGTGTGTGTGTGGACTGACTGTGTTTTTTTACTGTGGTTTAAACTATGTCCAAAGACTCTAAGGTCTCGGGATTCAAGAAGTGTGACTCGTGCTGTCAGAAAATGTCTCTGACAGACGGTCACACTTCTTGTGTCTATTGCTTGGGGCCTTTACACCTGCAGGACTCTTGTTCCGTTTGTCATGGATTTAGTTCAAGAGTCCTGCAGGAGAGGTGTAACAAGCTTATTCTAAGGGGCTTGTTAAAGCCTGATGACTCCCCGTCCAAGTCTGGTTCGGGGAAGTCATCAAAAACCGCCAAACCCTCGGCTCCAGCTTCTGAGTCGAGGACTGGTGTTAGTGAGATGGCTCCGACCTTGGTTCCGGCTGGCTCCGAGGCGAGCAAAGTGGTTTTTCGCTCCGAAACCATCATCGGAGCCGACCCCAGCACGCAAGCGCTCTAGGTCCCCCTCCCTAGAGTCCGTTAGATCGGCTCCGAGATCCCCTCTCTTGTCGGAGCGGAGTCCTAGGACTCCTTCGAGGTCATCTAGGCTTTCTGACCATGACATTGAGAGGGTGGTCAGTAGACTCATAAAATCTCAGGCACTGGCCCAAATGCTCCAGAGCCCATCTCACCAGACTGCGGCTCCTTCGATACAATTATCTATTCCTCCTCCGACTCATCACTCTAGCTCGGAACCGTGACCTTGCCTACGTCGGAGCCGATACTTCCTCCTTCGGCTCCGGTGTCATCGGCTCCGACCTCTGGTTCTGTCCGTGGAGAGGTCCGGGCGCCGAGACTTCATTGTCGGCTCAGAGGGGGCGAGTGGCATCGGACCCTTGTCCGACCCCGCTCTCCCTCTCGGAGCTTCGGCTCTGGTTAGTTCAGCCCCGGCATCATTCTCGGAGCCTTCTCTGTCGGTTCCGGGGGTGGTTCCGGTCTCTTCGGAGCCGGTACTACCTTTGGTGTCTGATAGGGGAGCCTTCAAGGTGATGAGGAGTGTGTTGGATCCAGTGTCCACTCCAAGGTTAAGTTCTGCGGCTCCTCCGTCCATAGTGCCTGTTACGGTCTCTGGCCATTCTCTTGCACCTGTCAGCAGAGATCCACAGCATGGGGTACCCACTTTGGGTGTCTCCTCCTCTTCCGAGGGCTCCCCTGAAGTTTCAGGGGAACCCCCTAGGAAAAGAAAGTGCAAGAGGAAGCACATGGACTCCCCTGAGTCTGTCACGTCGGACACTGACTTGGATGAGTCGGAAGGTTCCCCCACATCCCCCTCTGAGGACGTCTCCTTTTCAGACATCCTGGAAATCCTAAGACAGAGGGGAAATTGGTCCACTCTTAAACCTTCCGAGGACGAGTCGGTTTACCTTGACGCTTTTGGATCTCGCCCTTCCACCTCCTGGGTGTCTCCCCCTTTTGACCCACTAATGGAGGTAGTGGCTAGAAAGGTGTGGGCAGCTCCTGATTCAATGGAACCTACCCCTAGGAGGCCTTCTAAATTTATTTCTGCACCAGATGATAAATCCTTTCTCACCAAAGGTGTTTCAGTTGATGCTATGGTGGTAGCAGCAGCCACTAAGAAGGAATTGGCTGATCCTTCTGTATCTGTTCATCCTCCTAACAAGGAGTCTAGGACCATGGACAGGTATGGCAAGCAGACCTTTGCTTCAGCGACCTTTTCTATGTGATCGCTGAACTATTTGTCATTTCACTCGCCTTCAAAGAGACTTGCTCAAAGAGCTGGGTGAAACTGTACAGGATCCTTCTGCTCTGGGGTTTAAGGACAAAATAAACTCTCAGCTGGCTACCCTGAACTCCACTGTTAACTCCTCCATGCGGCTAATTTCTTACGCAGCCGATGGAGCGAGTAGGGCCGCTGGTACAGGCGTTGCGTTAAGACGTCACGCTTGGATGCAGCTCTAACTTTGCCGATCCCTTCAAGGCGTCCTTCACTAACACCCCCTTTGATGGTTTGGAATTGTTCGGACCTCAGGTGAAGAATACCCCCACCAGATGCGAGCAAGATGGTAAAACTCTCTCTGCCGTGGGAGTCCGTTTTTCCACGCCTTCTAGACCTTATCCTAAGGCACAGAAGGGTGGAAAGATGTGGTTCCGCAAACCACGGGGAGTCGCACCTGCCGCACGTGGTGATTTTCCCCCTAGAGGCAGAGGGGGAAATAACAACAGACGCTGCCCCAGGAGCAGAGGGGGTCCTCAGAACCAGAGTTCTAGGGAATCTTTTCCTGATCAACCCTTTCAGCATCCCTGAGAAGCTGCCCGACTGTCCGCCTTCAGAGGCAGTCAGGGGAAGATTATCTCTGTACCCGGAAGCCTGGCAATCCCTCTCCCAAGACACACGGGTACAGAAGATCATATCTGAGGGTTACAAAATCCCCTTTACCACCCCCCCCCGGTACAACCGCCAAAACCCCTACCAGATGTACCACCCGCACAAAGGGGTCAGGCTCGGCTAGAAATAGAAAAGCTATTAGCAAAAAGAGTCATCCAGGCAGTCCCAGCAGATCAGCTAGGGTCCGGAATTTACTCCAGGTTCTTTTTGGTACCAAAAAAGACAGGAGACTGAAGACCTATTTTGGATCTCAGCAGGTTAAACAAATATGTGCTAAAGACAAAATTTCGGATGGTAACACTGCAGTCCATTCTACCCTTTTTGGGCAGAGACAACTGGATGTGCTCATTAGACCTCCAGGATGCGTACTACCACATAAAGATACACAAACACTCCTGGAGGTTTCTGTGCTTCCGGCTGGGAGTCGGTCATTTTCAATTCAGAGCCCTGCCCTTTGGTCTCTCCACAGCCCCCCAGGTGTTCACCAAATGTTTGGCAGTGGTCACGGCTCACCTGAGACAGAAAGGATTCCAGGTGTTTCCATACTTAGACGACTGGCTCATTTCCGCTACCACCAAATACGATCTCATAATGGCCAGGGATTACACCATTCAGCTTTGCAACAGTCTGGGTATTTCTATAAATTTTGCAAAGTCCTCCTTGTTGCCTTGTCAGTGTATAAACTTTATAGGCGCCGTATTAAACACCATAGAAATGTCTGCAACACTACCACCCCAGAGAGTGGCAGACATATGGTGGAATGTTTAGTCCCTGTTTCAGCCCAACAAAGTCCAGGTCAACCGAGTATTGAAAGTGTTGGGCCTCATGGTGGCGGCGATTCTTCTACTTCCATTAGCCCGCTTCCACATGAGGCTCCTTCAGTGGATGCTCTTTTCTCAGTGGTCTTTTCAACAGCTACCAATGACCCACAACATTTGGATAACCCCATCTTGCAAGAAACATCTCTCCTGGTGGATGGTTTCCCCCCAGCTTTTTCAGGGCAGACCCTTTGTTCTCCCCCTTCCAGTTGCCACTGTCACAACGGATGCCTCCCTGATCGGGTGGGGGGGCATTATCAGGGCAGGACGGTCCAGGGCACTTGGCAACAGTCAAAATGCCTCCTGCACATAAATGTCCTGGAGATGAGGGCGGTGCTTTTGACGTTGCAAGCCCTTCAGAGCTCTCCTCCCAAGGGGACTATAGCAATTCAGATGGACAATGTCTGTGGTGTGGTA
>NC_056747.1:271985764-272015764 GCF_019279795.1 Protopterus annectens | reverse complement strand
TAAATTCTGGGACAACATAAACTATATCCTAAGCCCAGGCCACTCCCAAACCCCAACCCCAATAATGACTAACAACACTGTACCCATAGCAACCCAAATCAACTCCCGCTTTATAAATTCCATAACCTCCGTTCTAGGCAATCATCCTACTACACCTCTTATGCTCCCTACCATCTTCCCTGATAATCCTAACCCCTTCCGCTTTTCTCCCATTCAAATAAGCTACATAATATCTCTTGTAGCCAAACTTAAATCCAGCTGTCTGGCTACAGACCAGCTCCCAAATGAGTTCTTAAAATGTGCAGCCCGGTGCTTACCCCATATCTGTCTTGATCAATCACTCAATCTCTGAACAATATGTGCCTTCTCTCTGGAAAATTTCCCATATCATCCCACTCCACAAAGGAGGCCCCTCCAAAGAACTATCCAACTTCTTCCCCATCACCATTCTATCCCCCCTAGCTAAAATCCTAAAAAAATGCATCTACACACAGCTTCTCAATCACCTACTCTCGAATAATCTCTTATCCCATTCACAGCATGGCTTCAGACCCAAACACAGTACTTCCACTGCCCTAATCTCTTTTGCTAACACCATTCATCAACTATGAAATGAAGGCCAAGCAATCTCCTCTATCTTTTGGGACATGTCTAAAGCCTTCAACACTGTTTCCCACCAACTCCTACTCAATAAACTCTCTACCTACTGCATCAACCCACCCTCTCTGTCCTGGTACCTCAGTTATCTTTCAATTAGACAGCAGGCTACCAAATGGCAAACTACTCTCTCCCCCCTTCTTCCCATTTCTGTTGGCATGCCCCAAGGTTCTATACTAGGCCCTCTCCTTTTCATCCTATTCACAAACAGTCTCAGCACAGCAACTAAACTAGCCATGACCGTCCAATATGCAGACAATGCTACCCTTATATGCTCTGCCCCAATTCCCCAAAAACTTCAAATAAAAATGCAGTCATCCTTCTTAAGCATAGAAAAATACCTTTCAGAGCCTCAACTAATTCTCAACCCAAACAAAAACAAACTTATAATCTTCAAGAACAAAAAATGCAAACCTTGTAATGACCCTCTATTAATTTACTCCTCAGCACCAAGATCAAAACCACAACTCATACCAAACTTCTAGGGGGTCACTTTTGATGAGAATCTAACTTTTGAAAAACATGTCTCCTTAACAAACAAAAAAGTGCACATCAGGCTTAGCACCTTATATAGGACCAAACCATACCTATCCCACAATGCCAGGCTTACCACAGCCCGTTCTCACCTACATTCACCTCTTCTTTACGTTTCCCACATACCCACCAACCTTTGCAAATCTGACCTAAATAATCTAGAATCCTGCTAAAATTGCTGTTTGTTTTAAATGCCCCACCCAGGACTCACCACTGTACTGTGTTCTCTCAACTAAAATGGCTTGAACTCCCTAACCTTCTGGATCTCAACCAACTATCGATGGTCCACAAAATAATTCACCTTCACACTAACTGCCCTGCCCTCTCCAAACTCGTCCAACCAAATCTTAACCTCAGGACCCTCCGATCCTCCTATAATGTTACACTAAAGGTCACCAAATCCCATAACTATCATGGTGACTGTCTTTATTCCAATAAAATGACCAAATTATAGAATACTCTCCCTCCTGCAATTACAAAAATCCCACACCATCATGAGTTCAAACAACTCCTAATAAACTACCTAACTAACCACTGTCTTTGCTCCTGCCTCACCACAGGCTAATACACCTATCCACTCCCTCCACTGCCTACCCATCCTGTTATTTCCCAATACTATTGCTACAATTTCTCCCTGATCCCACTCCAACTAAATATTTCTTTGTATTAATTCCGACCTTGGTACCTTGCCAGAACTGCTTATATGAAACTGTTTACAAGGTTAAATATCTAATCTCAAGTAAAAAAATGCTATTTTGTGTATCATTATTTTTTCCTAAACTGTCTTATGTTATTGTAAGTACAAATTGTATATTAATGTCTTAAAATTACTATAGAGTGAACAAATGCTATGTCTTACAACATATTTTGTACTGTTGTGAAGCTTTTCTCCTCAGGCCTCCACTGAAAATGGGCTCCTGGCCCAGTTGGACTTTCCTGGATAACAAATAAAATAAATAAAAATGCACATGTTCCTGTGAAATATAAGTTCTGTCTAGCCTAACCCAGTTTTTGCATATTGGGGAATAATATGTAAATTTACTCCTAACTCCTACTACTGAATTCACATCTTCCATGCCAAATATTTTCATAAATTTCTTCAAAACTCTACTCCCCTTTGTTTTATTTTTCTTTCTGCGTCCTCCAGACACACCTTCCCTGCTGCAAATCAAATTCCAGTCCCCACCTATAAGTAATATTCCCTGCTGAAAACTGATCATTTCTCCCACAATTTTCTTAAGCTTCATTATAGCAATTTTAGGTAGAATATAAATACATGACGGTGTAATCTTCTCATGTCAGTACCCCCTTATTACTACATATCTAACATTATTATCCTTTTATCCTCTTCTGTCACTATTGGAGCTCTTCTTGCAATTAAAATAAGTACTCCTCTTTTCCTTTGTCCCATGAATTCCGCTGAATAACCATCCTGAAAACCTTTCTTTATCAAATTCACATGTTCATAGGATCATAGGAAGTTACTAGGCAGTTGGCCCTGAGATTCTTAAAAGCCTAGCCAAGAATTTATCCAGTGTTCCGACAAGTCAACACCCAATGCCCCTGTCCAACTGGGACCAGTTATACAGGTTGTGTTTAAAAATGGTTAATGAGGTACTCTGTTTGAAGTGGAGTGGGGGTCTATTCCACAGAAGGAGTAGTCTCTGGGACACAAATCTGTCCTGCCAACAAGTCCTATTGATGTCAGTCCAGGTTGAGGTTGCATGTGCAGGTTACTTGATGGAACCTGACTTGCAGATATGCAGCAGTGCCATCAAGGCGGGGTCTGAGATTGCTTTGTATACCAGACAGAGGTCACCTCTGAGGAGTCTGTAGAAGACTGAGTAGAGGGTCAGGGCCTTTAGCATATCTGTGTAAGATAAATAGGAAAACTCCAAGCTGAAATGGAACCAGCTACCCAAGGATGACTTGGGAAATCACTACAGTCCTCCACTCTACCAAATGAGCTAGTTCTTTCCAAATATGTCTCCTGTAGCATAGCTATTTGCACTCTACATTTTTAATATAGTTCACTACACTTTCTTTTGTGTGTGTATCTGTGAGACCATTAACATTTAAAAATATCAAAAAGTTCCCCACCTTTTATTTGTAACAGTTTTTAAGTATGTAATTCTAGCTTTTGTGTTACATGAACACACTTATGCTTGGCAAGTTGACCTATTATAGAGCTGTTTCTTGTCATATTCTTTTAAGCCTTATGCCACATCTTAAAAAATGTTTGTATTTTATTGAACATTCTCAAACAAAAAAAAAAAAACATATACACCCCAGAAACCTGTTAACTTAATATTAGCACAAAAAGCTATGTATATCTCCAAATATTTAAGTTTTACCTTTCTCGTAGGAACAGTTGTCCCAAACTGACAGGCACACACACACACGCACACACATTTGGGTAACCCAAGATGAAGGTTATCCACACTATGATGCATGGTGCAACCTGTGCTTTTACAAAGTGCTCTCTGGATTTGTCTTATCTTTATTGCTCTCCCAGAATGAGAACATACTTGAATGCCTTTAGAAAACATTATCTCTTAGCCATTGAAATAAAGCCATTAAAAGAAGTATTCTGATTGTAGTGCTCTGTCTTAGAATGTTTCCATGGAAACATGAGAATCAGATTACAGGGTTGACTCTAAAAGTATTTATGTATTTATTTATTTATTTGCTAGAGATGAGCTTTATTATATTCAATGTTCTTTTTCATTTATTTAGTTTATCTTAAAATTGTTACTATATAAAGTTAAGAGCCTTAATCCAGTTATTCCCCATACAAGAATAAGAAAAAGGACATAGTTTTTGTTCTATGATACTCCTCTGAACAGACTTTCCTTTTTTTTACATTGCAGTGCCTACATTTCTTGAAATTGAAAAAGGAGAAAGTGAAAAGAAGTAAAAAAACAGGGGCACAATTATGCTTGAAAATAACTGAGAAAACTTTACGTTACAGTATGCAGATATCTTGCTGTATACAATTATTACTGTTAAGAACAAAAGTTTGTTTTACTTACAGTTAACTCTTTTTCTCTTTCTTCCCCTCTTCTAAGTGTTCCTCCAAACATTAATGACATGAAGTAGGGCATATGCTTTAGAGTTCCCTACAAGTCCAGCAATGGCAAAACTGTCCAGTATTTCCAGGTTTTCTTGTTCTGTCATGTTTCACAAATATAAGTAATGCTTTATAATCCCACATTTATTTGTCAATTTCTGAGTTGCTGGTTTTATTCCTGTTTTATGTCCATCTCCCAAATTCAGTCTCTGCTTCATTTTCAATGTACTCTTAGTTCTTCTAATAAACTCATACTTTTTTTCTTTCTCGCAAGCATTTTCTGTTGAAATGCTGGAAAAGGATTCAATGGCTTAGTTCCTATGTGGACTTTATTACCAGAAGAACAAAAGCAGAATTTCCTGTTTCACAGCTCACTTTTTGTTGGACAAACATTTGTATTCCTCCTTAGCATGTTCTGCATCAAAAAATGATTTTGCCCATCCAGGAAATAATATTCTGAAGGTAGCTGGACACAGCAGTTTGAATCTCTTGCCTGCTTCTCTGCATTCCCTGATTAGTGGAATAAATGTACTCTCCTTCTGCGAGGTGTACAGTGAATAATCATTTTTCACATACATTCTACAGTCTCCCATTTTTAGTACTTCGCTTCTGCCACAGTTTTGTCAGAATCAACTTTTTCTGCTGGTAGGATTGTATTTTTGCTATTAAAGGTTTAGGTTGCTTTCTCATGGCCAGGTTTGGAGCATACACATGACGTGCCCTTTCAGTTAAGAAGTCCTGCTGTGGAATACAAGTCCAGTTGCTTATTTGTGCTTCCATAAAATTAATACAGTTTGTTCCTTCCAGCTTTTCTGGTACAGCAGAAAATCTCATGTTTTTCCTGAGTGTTCTGTCCTCTAATTCTTAATTTTAAACGCATCTTCTTCATCAGGCTCATATTTAGCAGACCTTTCTTCATTTTACCCTCTGATTTTTTAAATTTTATCACCTCATTTGAATGTCTGTTTAAAGCTTATTCCATTTTATCTTGCCTTTTATTATTTGAGCCGATATACTCCTTCAGTTGTTGTGTCTTTCTGCTTTTCCCGGTTAGGGGTCGCCACAGTGGAACTCCGGTCCGCTAATGATTGGCAGTAGATTTTTACTTGCTGAGTTGCCGGCCCTGATTTACAACCTTCAACGAAGGTAAGCCCATTCACGCATGTCTCCACACAGAAGACGCTCTAGCTGAAAATCGAACAGGACAAAGTCTTACTGTGAGGTGACAACGCTACAGCAGCACCACCACTCCTTCAGTATTTTGTTTATTTTAATCAGCTCTTTGTAGATTTGACTTACTTTTCCTCTAGGTTATTAGAAGTCATGTCTTGCACCAAAGATGGAGCTTGCACTGCTTTTTGCTGAACAGCTGCAGAACTCTTCCCAGTTAGTGTTTTTCCTCACCTTTTGTGGTTGATTTTCTTTCAGATTCTCTGAATTTCTTCTTTGCTGGCACCCTGGCAGTGCACTTACTAGCCAGTTACTGAAACTTTCCCCCTAAAAATGAGTTCACTAGCTCTCTCTCTTGAGTTTCTGTTTTCCCACTGGGAAAGCTGAAATTAAGCTCTTACTCATTGTGCAACCATCTTGGAAGTCATCTGCCTTTCTGTCACATTTTTGTTAGGATTATCCATTTCTGTTGGTATGATTGCATCTTTACTAATATAGGTTTTGGCTGCTGTCTCATGGCCAGTTTTGGAGCATATATACCATGTGCCCTTTGAATTAGCAAATCCTGCTATGGAATACCAATATAGTTGCTTAACTGTGCTTTTATAAAAAAAAATAGTCTGTTCCTTCCAGTTTCTGTGGTAGAGCTGAACATCTCAGGTTTTCTTTGCATGATCTGTCCTCTAACTCTACCATTTTTGAAATGGGTCTTGTAATGTCTCATAGTCAGCCAGCCTTTTCTTCATTTTGACTCCTGTGTTTTGCAGTTTTGTCAATTCATCTAAGTAAAAGTTTAAAGCTTCTTCCATTTTTTCCAGCCTTTTGTTATTTGAGTTTGCATACTTCTTCAGTGTTTCATTTATTTTAATCATCTCTGAGCACATTTGATTTATTTTTTTCCTCTAAATTGCAGGAAGCCATCTCTTGTGCCAAAGTCTTAACTACATTTTGTTGAACAGTTGCAGGATTCTTCCCAGTCAGTATTTTCTCTTCACTTTTTCTAGTCGAATTTATTTCAGGTTGTCTAAGTTTATTCTTTGTTGGCATCCAAGCAGTGTACTTAATTTTACTGAAGCTGGCAGAACTACTAACCCTTATATCTGTTTCTTTTTCACACTGGGAGACATGAAATTAAGCTGTTGATCAGTGTGTAACATCTTGGAAGTCTTACTCAGGTGCTTTTTTGACATAATTAAATCTTTTAGGTCTTTGGATTAGTTCATTTCTTGGAAGGTAAGAAGAAGGGACAACATCTGTCTAAACAGACTAGTTCCAAATGGTTATCCTGTCCCAGTGCTACTACCTTTTGTTATACTCACTACAACAAAGCTGTTCCAGGCAGGGTCATGGCCCACTCTACCAGGACCTTGGTTTAATATATGGCTTTTTCGAAATGGTTAAATTCCAGAAGTATTCTAAAAGCAGCAACTCTGTTTTTGTACATACATTTGATTCATTTGATTCAAGTTTAGATCAGGATTTTGTAGGGCCATTCTCCTTCCACATGACAACTACAGTACGCTATAATAATCTACCCATATAGCTAAGGCTGTTAAGACCAGTATGATTAAAATACTACATTAGTATAAGTATACTTACACTATCAGTAGATGTTCAAATGGTCACAGCTGGTGTAGTCATTCCTTTCCTACACCCCTTGTTTAATTTTGCTCTGTTTATGCCAGGGTATGAATTCTTATTTTTCTGTCTTTTAAGAAACATAATCAAGGTACACAGGCACAACTGGAAAAGTTAAGCAAGCTCATTAATATTGTACTGGACTTTAATTTCTTTACTTTTATTTGCAAACACTTCAAACAAAAAACTGGTATAGCATTGGGGCTGCCATGGCTCCCAGAATAGCTAACATAGCCCTGGGAAAGTGGGAGGAGGACTTTGTGATAAATAGCACATATTACATGCAGTATATCGCATGCTATTTATGTTTTATTGATGACATCGTTATTGTGTGGGAAGGTGACACCTTGCAGCTTGGAAATTTTATCACTTACCTCAATCAAACAACCCCCTTCCTGAAGTTTACCTCATTCCATAGCTATACTTCAACCACTTTCTAAGCTATACAGATTTCCGAGGACACCAACAATAACAGAATCGCCATTGATCTATTCAGAAAACCGAGGGTTAACTTATTACTCCACAGTAAAAGTTTACATCCTACAAAAACCAAGTATAATGTAATGAAGTCCCAGGGCTATAGAGTAGCTAGAATTACCACAGAAATGGAACCATTTTTGAGAAACCTGAACAACTTAGAGAATGATTTTCTAGTGAGAGGCTATGAAAGTCAGATGTTAAAAAAACATCCTGGAACCCATTACAGAACGGAAAAGGACTGAAGAACCTTCACTCAACCTCCCCAGTAGGAGAATGTTAAGAAATTTTACAGAGAATAACAAATGCAAAAATAGCTGCATCCTGACATGCACTTTGGATTATCACGGTATCAAAAATGTTATTGAAGAAAACTGGGCCATTGTCACAGGAAACCCTTTTCTGATTAACATCTTAGGTGAAGCCCCATCCTTTGTGTACAGGAAGGCCAGGAACAGTAGACGTTTTGTTGAATTTAAACCTAGACCATATGAGAGAAACACAGTTTTTATTGCCCTTATTTAAAGAAACTTGTTAAGACCAGTGCAGAGGGTGACTGTAACACTACTTCTGTAACACTACAGAAGTAATTTACAGGGCACAGTGCAATGAATGTGATGCATTTTATGTGGGAAAGACTGTAAATAAACTTAAGCGTAGGATTTCATGTCATCTGTCAGAAATCCGCTCTGGATGTAAAAATAATGCACTAGCCAAAGACCTTTCTCTTCATAAAAGACCCACAGGTTTTAAGTTCCAGATACTGGATCGCATAGACATGGGTGATCTTGAAAGAGACATCCTGAATATTCTGGAGAAAAATGAACTCGTGCCAATTAAAAATGAACTCTTTTAGGAAACCTGGATTAAACTACTACTGTTCACTTAAAAGCCTACTGGAACTTAGAAAATTGCCACATTGTTTACATGACTAATTGTATTTTATTCTTCCAGTTGGTTTTAAATACCATGTTAAACACCATGTTAAATCAGTTTTAATTTAAGTGTATATTTTGTTTCCATCATACATTTTTTCTTTTTCTTGTTCGTTTTTCTACTTTATTCAAAATGCTGTGTAATAACAATACTGACTAATTATACAATAATATTTTTTTAGATAGTTTTTAGGGTTCTTGTAAACAGACCTGAAGAAGTCTAGAAGGACCAAAGCAATCTTTGTTAACAATAGGTTATGAAAATAGAATATGATTTTTACACTGGATTTTTTACATGCAACGTGTATATGTATGTATGTATATATGTATATATGTGTGTGTGTATATATATATATATATATATATATATATGTGTATGTATATATATATATATATATATATATATATATATATATATATATATATATATATATATGTATGTATGTATATATATATATATATATATATATATATATATATATATATATATGTATGTATGTGTATATATATATATATATATATATATGTATATATCTATATAATGTGTCTACTTGAGTTGACCGAGACGCCACTTCACCAACACACAGAAGACCGAGACCAAACGACCGAAAACGAAGGTGATCGACAAGGTGAAATCCCGACAGCTGAAAGACCGACATGGGGAACGTGTGAGCGCGACTCGGTAAGTGTGCAATAGTGAGGGATTTAGGGTTAGGGAGTGGACAGGTAAGTGTGCGAGTAGTGAGGGATTTAGGGTTAGGATGCGGGAAAGGTGAGTGTGCGGTAGTGTCGGACTTAGGGTTCGGGTAAGGTAAGTGTGTGATGGTGACTGAGTGTAGTTTAGGGGCGGGTTAAGTGAGTTAGGGTTAGGGTGCGGGTTGGGTGAGTGTGCGATAGTGACGGGCTTTATGTTTTAGGGTGGGTTAAGTGAGTTAGGGTTAGGGTGCAGGTTGGGTCAGTGTGCGATAGTGACGGACTTTAGGTTTAGGGGTGGGTTAAGTGAGTTAGGGTGCGGGTAGGGTAAGTGTGCGGTAGTGCTGGACCTTAGGGTTAGGGTTTGGGTTAAGGTTAGTGGATATGTAGTTGTGTGTAGTGTGTAGTTTACGTTTTGTGTGTTGGTGTTATGGTGTTCGGTTTTGTGAGTTGTCGGTATTGTGCATTTTCGGTCGTTTGGTCTCTGTCTTCTGTGTGTCAGCGAAGTGGCATCTCGGTCAACTAAAATAGACCTACATATATATATATATATATATATATATATATATATATATATATATATATATATATATATATATATATATATTGATTGCCAAATGGTCTAAGGTTTTTATCTATCTCCAGCCATGTAGTATATTGTCTTGAATAAAATCACAGACTTAATAATCTACTTAATAATTTGGTTAAATAAGAGGTACCACATCATTATTAATTTTATTTAAAGTACATAAAGGTTACATTATTATGACAGCTACTAAGTAGGGCATGTATACCAATAACACTTTGTTTTACAGAACAATAAACAATTCCCTTGCCTGATAAAACGTTTATTTATATATATATATATATATATATATATATACACACATACACATACACACACACATATATATATATATATATATATATATATATATATATATATATATATAGTTAGAAAGTTTGTGAGGAAACTATTATTCTGTTATTTTTGTTTTACTTGGATCGCTTGTCTGTGAATTAAATGATTTTCGACTGGAAACAGACTGCCTACCCTGTTTTGATTACATTCGAATACTTAGTAATTTTGTACATTATTTTAAATTATATATTTTTTATTATTTTTTTTTTTACTTAAGATGAGTTTAAATTCACTACTTCTACTACCATTGTCTGATCTGATTAATATACAGTGATTAACTAGATATATATGGACTGAAAATCTTCCACACAGAGAAGTTTCTTAGACTGTTTTGAATACTTATTTTTCGTAACATTTTATTTTCAGGACTTGGCCTCCCTCTATTTGTTGGTATGAAAGCTCTAAAGGGCTAGGCACTCGAACATTTTTTAAGTCGCTCAGCTTGAGCAGATGGATGTTTTGTGTGTGTGTAAGGTTCTTTTAAAATTTGGAAGCAGTCCCGCTGTTATATCCTTGCCAGGTGATAACCCATATATCTAAGTCTACTGCAGGAGTGATCATTCAAATATCTTCTGTTATGGTAAGTTTACCTAACCAACTGTATTTTTTTGTCTGTAGGGAAATGAAATAGCATGCAGAATGGGGGCTGTGCTATGTATGCTTTTTCTGGTGGTTAGCATTGTAGACTAAAGCTCCAACTTGTTAATGAGCTGCTTCCTTCCCAGGGGTACAGAATTGTAATCTTTAAGTCTTCTTTTGTCTGCTTACACTTGCACAAAGACGCACTTTACATAAACTGACAATACTTCAGTTTGCCTACAAGTGTGCAGATTGTGAAGAAGAATGTGTGTGCATCTTTCAGTGCAATGTATCTATCTAAAATTAGTTCTTTGTCTTACACTGAGTGCCAGACAGTGTTTTGAAGCAGTGAGAAATTTGGGCTAGGCTTCTTAATAGTCTCCTGGACTGCATGCCTAGTAGTTACCTGTGAACCTATAAAGGGGTTGGGTGGGGACTCAGGTTAGTAACAGGGGTGAATCATGGATATGGCCATATATTGATTGGGGATACACACTAATAAATACAGAGACATAAACACATACTGTGTGAGTGTGTGTTCCTTTGGGAAATTGTAGTGTAGTAGGTACAGAGTACCAGCAGTGATGCACAGAATAGCAGGCTGTCTGCATTGCATTTTTAATGTACTTTGACTTTACCATAGAGTTAAAGTAGACTCATTAATGATGCACATTGTGATTTTGATGTGCACTTGTATGTGCATCATACTTTGACCATATTTCAAGCTGTTGCTATACAGGGCACATGACAGCAGAACATAACTGCAATTATTGTGATGCTAGTATGTAGTCATGTGGAATTTATTTATTCATAGAAGGTTTCTGCCTCCTTGCACATGTAAGTGTACCAGCATTCATTTGCATCTTGGGGAGATGTAATTAGAAAAGGCAACAACTGTCCATGTCTGCCTTTTGAAATTTGTGAGAAGAGAAGTTATGGATAAATTGTCTGGCATACTAATATGCATTCTGTATTGTTATAAATTGTCATATCAACTACTAGTTGTGGACTTTGCATGTAATGTCGCTCAGTTATGTCTTTGTGTCCAACACATCAATTCAACACACTACTAAGGTACGTTTACATTGATTTTGTATGTGTTGGTATACTTCTTTAGCAAAGTTATTGCATGGATCAGACTTTGTACCTTGTGAGTCATGCCAAGAATAATATTGTGCTGGTTACTTTCACTTGCATATTGCTATGTAGCACAGCTTGTATTCACACGCAGGTGTACTACTCTCTTTAATACCTGCATTGTAATTTCAGAGTTGTGAGGGGGAGCTGAACAGTATCTTGGCACTCAGTGTAAGGCAAAGAACTAATTCTGGATAGATACCATTGCACTGCAAGATGCACACACTCTTCTTCACAGTCTGCACACTTGTAGGCAAATTGAAGTATTGGCAGTTCATGTAAAGTGTGTCTCTGTGCAGTGTAGGAGTATAATTGCATGTAAGAATTATTCCATAAACTAACCATGTGCATTGCAGACTAACTTTGTGAATCTAGCCCTGATTGTGTTTAAAAAATGTGCATTCACTCATAAAATGTAAAACAACAAAAGTGGAGTTTGCTTAGAAGATATGCAAGTTATAAAAACTTGGCAGTTGCATAACAAGCTGTTACATAGTTAAACTTTGTTACTAGAACAGGAAATTATGACACAGGGTATGTGCTTACGAAAATGTAAAGGAATAAGGATGACAACAACTTGAAAAATGATGAACTAAAGAGGAACAGACAACAAGAAAAGAGAAGGTATATCGATATCATGTGCTTTATAATGCCTAAGATTAAAATATTACAAGGGCAAGGATTTATCTATATGATCTGCATGTTGGAATAAGGGCTGAACAGCATAGTTATGATGTGTAATATATGAATAACCATATAGGGACACAGTGTATCACTGAGTACATGGCTGCTTACTCGGAATACACAGCTGTGTTCTACTGTAAAAAGCAGAGCAACAGAGAAAACATCCATGCAAGCTGATCATAGTCAGGCAAAGTTATGTATACAAAAAATGAAGCAAAATGATAGTTACATGCTGGCTAGAATAAATCTCAGCAGCAGTTGGCGTGAAGTGATGTATGGTTTACTAGAGTCTCAGAAGACTCCTCTTAGCAATGAGGTGTAGTATACTGAGAAAAACCTGTAATTTGATGTCAAGTCAGTTAAACATCTAATGGACTCAGGAAAGGGGAAGGAAAGGAATATAGCAAGGTAGGAAATGGGTGAATACAGCAATCAGTGGTACACACAGAACAGAAGAGAAGCATAAAGGGATACATAGGTCTAGAAGGTTGGGCTTATTTTGGGGGGAAATGTCCCCCATTTATATATCTTTGGAGAGAGAAAAGGGATATTATGAAAGGTGAAAGAGGCAAAACCAAGGGGTAGAAAGATGGGGAATAGTATTAAATGGGGCAAACAAATCTAAATAAAATGGTACAGACAAATGAGGGTGGATTTGTATGCACGAGAAGGAGAAAACCTGGACGGAACTGAAAGTGTATGGGTAAATGGCGATGAGGAGGATTAGATAATGTAGGAAGTGTGGTTTTGGGCACAGTAGCTTGGAGCTGCACCTAACATGGGGAATAGGGTGGAGTACATGCTTAGTACTGGTCAGCAATCCCAGAGGAATATCCCTGTGACCCAGCGGATGTGTTAGGCAGCCAGTGGAAAAGAATAACCAGTTAAGCAACTCTGCTGTCCATTGGATGAGATGCTGTGAGCTGGCTGACCAGTAGGTGATTAGGCTGGGCTGCCTGCTGGGGAGAGATCAACCCCCCCCCCCACCCACAAGGTACGCCCAAACTCTTACCTATCACAACCACATCTGGGGCAGGCATGAAGGGTGACTGACGTGCCTTCCGTCCACTGGTTCTGCAGAAAGAAGAGCATGAGCTTGCTCTCCTTGCCAGACAAAGCTGGAGCTTTTTGTGGGATACTAGCACTCGCAGCAATTGGCATGAATTTCATTCATAAAAATAAGATTGCAGCCTCAGATTCACACTGGCAATGTTAATTATGAATTGCAAGCATTGCAGTCCAGTGCCGTAAACATGCAAGCTGCCTGCATGAGCCCAAGGGTACTGTGCATCGCATACATGGAGTGGAACTTGATTGTGTTTTGTCACCCCTGCACTTCACCAGAATATTGCAGTCTATAGACATATGTGGAATCTGGGTCCACTTCTATGCTTACTATACAAAACTGTTAAATCTGAAGTAGTTAACTTCATTTGATCAGCAACCTGTGGGTTACGGATCCGATACGGATCTGAGCCACCAGCATACCAAGCAAAAAGATCCGAGCTCCAAGCTCCTCCCTCCTACCCATACTGTACTGCAACCTCCTTCCAATCCCCAAATCTCATTTGCTGCAGCTTTGCCAGCATGGGATTCTTGTGCTCCAGGTAAGTGTCAGGGTTTTTTCTCTAAAACTTGGTCTGTGTGTGCCCTTTTTGATAATTTTGAGGTAATTATTAGTTATCCACGATACGTATTGTTTTATTTCCTTGTTTGAAAGTTGAAAACTTTCAGTTAGTGTAGATCTTCCTTCCCACCCATTGTGTGTGTGTGTGTGTGTGTGTGTGTGTGTGTGTGTGTGTGTGTGTGTGTGTGTGTTCTCTAGGATGTCAGAAAGTGACTTTCTCTAAGTGTACAGAGTGTGGCCACAAGCTGTCTCCAGCCGATGGTCACAATCTGTGTGTAGTTTGCTTGGGGTGGCCCATTTGTCTTCCAGCTGCAAGATTTGTGTGGCCTTCAACCCCCCGAGCCCTGCGGGATCGCAAGAGCAAGTTGATTCTGGCGGGTCTTCTTCCAGCAGAATCAACTTCTGCCTCTTCCTCTGCTTCCTTACCAGCCACGGCTGTGGCTGTTAAGCCTTCTGGCCCTTCTCCCCTGTCCAGGACTCACCCTCCCACCTTACCACAGGGAGAGAGAGAGAGGCCAATAAGGTCAAAGAAAAGCACAGGGATACAGAGAGACATGTGGATAAGGATAAAGATAGAGAGAGGGGCCGCAAATGACAGGCCGAGTCGGATCCAATGGCCCCTCCCGCTAAAGTAATCTTGCCTCCAGTAAAAGTTACCAGACCATCCTCTCCTCAGCTCCATTCACCATGTTTTTCTCTGGAGCCTGACAAGGAGGCTAGACCACCCTAGTGGTCATCTTCGCGTCGGCTCTCCTGGCCAGCATTGGTGGCATCCACCAGATCAACCCGGAGCATCTCTGAAGCAGACATGGATCGGATGATGCAAAGGTTTCTGTAAAGTCCAATGCAGATGGGGTATTGCTGGCCCCTCCTCCAGTTTGGCCCCAGGGAGTTCAGCCCTGTTTTTCACCCCGATAGCTCCTTCTCCGATCCGCCATCAGATATTAGAGTCTGGATCCGAGGAGCCCTGGAGTCAGGGGGTCAGTGCTGATGGTGCCTTCAACCTCGACGTCGGCCATGCCCTCGAGTCTGTTGGATCCGCTTTTGGATCCGAGCTCTCGGAGCCGAGAGTTGGGCATTGGATCCAAGGGGATGAATGCGTCATCGGCTCCATTGTGGTCGGGGCATACTGTCCCTTTGGGTCTGACCATTCCAGCTTCGGCTCTGATCCCTTCGTCAGATCCGAGGGTCTCTGCTACCAGTTTCAGGGAGGCCAGGTCTCCCTCGGCATTCGACGTCGTGGAGAGGGATCTCTCTGGAGGATTGAGACCGCTCACTCTGTCCTCTGGGCCCATCCCTGCTCCCTCGCAGTTGGGTTTGTCTTCCGTCATCCAGTCCCCCCAGGGACAGCCTGTGTCTATTGCGCCCCAGACAGTTCCCTTGGAGGAACATGAAACCATTTGTGAGCCCTCCCTGGAGAGTCCACCCAAGGAGGTCCCCCACAAACGACAGTGTAAATGGAGGCACTTGGACTCCCCCGAGTCCCTCATCGAGGATACCGACTTGGAGGAAGGGGAAGGTACACCCAGTATTAAATGGGGAAAACAGATATAAATAAAATGGTACAGACAAATGAGGGTGGATTTGTATGCACGAGAAGGAGAAAACCTGGATGGAACTGAAAGTGTATGGGTAAATGGCGATGGGGAGGATTAGATAATGTAGGAAGTGTGGTTTGGGGCACAGTAGCATGGAGCTGCACCTAACATGGGGAATAGGGTGGAGTACATGCTTAGTACTGGTCAACAGCAATCCCAGAGGAATATCTCTGTGACCCAGCGGATGTGTTAGGCAGCCAGTGGAAAAGAATAACCAGTTAAGCAACTCTGCTGCCCATTGGATGAGATGCTGTGAGCTGGCTGACGAGTAGGTGATTGGGCTGGGCTGCCTGCTGGGGAGAGATCAAACCCCCCCCCCACCCACCCACAAGGTACGCCCAAACTCTTACCCATCACAAACACATCTGGGGCAGGCATGAATGGTGACTGACCTGCCTTCCGTTCACTGGTTCTGCAGAAAGAAGAGCATGAGCTTGCTCTCCTTGCCAGACAAAGCTGGAGCTTTTTGTGGGATACTAGCACTCACAGCAGTTGGCATGAATTTCATTCAGAAAAATATGATTGCAGCCTCAGATTCACACTGGCAATGTTAATTGTGAATTACAAGCATTGCAGTCCAGTGCCGTAAACATGCAAGCTGCCTGCATGAGCCCAAGGGTACTGTGCATCGCATACATGGAGTGGAACTTGATTGTGTTTTGTCACCCCTGCACTTCACCAGAATATTGCAGTCTATAGACATATGTGGAATCTGGGTCCACTTCTATGTTTACTATACAAAACTGTTAAATCTGAAGTAGTTAACTTCATTTGATCAGCAACCTGTGGGTTATGGATCCGATACGGATCCGAGCCGGCAGCATACCAAGCAAAAAGATCTGAGCTCCAAGCTCCCCCCCCCCTACCCATACTGTACTGAAACCTCCTTCCAATCCCCAAATCTCATTTGCTATGTCTTCGCCAGTACGGGATTCTTGAGCTCCAGGCAAGTGTCAGGGTTTTTTCTCTAAAACTTGGTCTGTGTGTGCCATTTTTGATAATTTTGAGGTAATTATTAGTTATCCACAATACTTATTGTTTTTTTTCCTTGTTTGAAAGTTGAAAACTTTGTTAGTGTAGGCCTCCCTTCCCGCCCGTCATGTGTGTGGGTGTGTGTGTGTGTGTGTTCTCTAGGATGTCAGAAAGTGACTTTCTCTAAGTACATAGTGTGGCCACAAGCTGTCTCCAGCCGATGGTCACAATCTGTGTGTAGTTTGCTTGGGGGTGGCCCATTTGTCTTCGAGCTGCAAGATTTGTGTGGCCTTCAACCTCCCGAGCCCCACGGGATTGCAGGAACAAGTTGATTCTGCGGGTAGAAGACCCGCCTCTTCTGCTTCCTTTCCAGCCACAGCTGTGGCTGTTCAGCCTTCTGGCCCTTATCCCCTGTCCGGGACTCATCCTCCCACCTTACCACAGGGAGAGAGAGAGGTCAAGAAGGTCAGAGAAAATCTCAGGGATACAGAGAGACATGTGGATAAGGATAAGATCGAGAGAGGGGCCGCAAATGACAGGCTGAGTTGGATCCAATGGCCCCTCCCGCTAAAGTAATCTTGTCTCCAGTAAAAGTTACCAGGCCATCCTCTCCTCGGCTCCGTTCACCACGTTTTTCTCTGGAGCCTGACAAGGAGGCTAGACCACCCTTGTTGTCGTCTTTGCGTCGGCTCTCCTGGCCAGCGTTGGTGGCATTCACCAGATCGACCCGGAGCATCTCTGAAGCAGACATGGATCGGATGATGCAAAGGTTTCTACAAACTCCAATGCAGATGGGGGTATTGCTGGCTCCCCCCCTCCCGGTGTGTGGAGTTCGACCCCATTTTTCGCCCCGATAGCTCCTTCTCCGATCCACCATCGGATATTGGAGTCTGGATCCGAGGAGCCCCGGAGTCAGGGGGTCGATGCCGATGGTGCCTTCAGCCTCGACGCCAGCCATGCCCTTGAGTCTGTCTGATCCGCTTTCAGATCTGAGCTCTCGGAGCCGAGAGTTGGGCATCAGATCCAAGGGGATGAATGTGTCATCGGCTCCGTTGTGGTCGGGGCATATCGTCCCTTCGGGTCCGACCGTTCCAGCTTCAGCTCTGATCCCTTTGTCTGATCCGAGGGTCTCGGCTACCAGTTTCAGGGAGGCCGGGTCTCCCTCGGCATTCGACGTCATGGAGAGGGATCTCTCTGGAGGATTGAGACCGCTCACTCTCTCCTCTGGGCCCATCCCTGCTCCCTTACAGTTGGGTTTGTCTTCTGTCATCCAGTCCCCCCAGGGACAGCCTGTGTCTATTGCGCCCCAGACAGTTCCCTTGGAGGAACATGAAACCATTTGTGAGCCCTCCCTGGAGAGTCCACCCGAGGAGGTCCCTCACAAAAGCCAGTGTAAAAGGAGGCACTTGGTCTCCCCCGAGTCCCTCACCGAGGATACCAACTTCGAGGAAGGGGAAGGTTCAACCAAATCACCCCCTGAAGATGTCTCCTTTGGAGACATGGAATTCCTTCACCAGAGGGGGAGTGGTCCACCCAAAAACCTTCCTCTGATGAGTCAGTATTTCTGGAGGTGTTCGACACAGGCCCATCTACCTCTTGGGTGTCCCCCCCCGGCCGACCCTCTGGTGGACCTTATCACCACTAGAGCTTGGAGGGAACCAGACACTGTGGAGCATATACCCAAAAGACCTAACAAAATACTGAGTCCACTGGCAGATAGAGATTCTTGGAACAAAGGTTCCCCGGTTGATGCCATGGTGGTGGTGGCCACAAAAAAGGAACTCGCCCAAGAAAGTTCCTCGGTCCACCCCCCAGACAAGGAGTCCAGGGCTATGGACCGTCTTGGAAAGTGAACTTTTGCTTCAGCCACCTTTACTATAAGAGCGCTGAATTACTTGGCCCACGTAATTCGAATGCAGTGGGACTTCATGAAGGAGTATGCTGAATCTCCCCCCGGAGTCTGTCGGCCGAGGTTATCGGACCTTATTGGCACATATGGCCACTCTCAAGTCTGTGTCCAATATGGCCATTGTTTACTCTCTCATGCCACCGAGGGAGCCGCTAGGGCTAGTGGGTCCGGCATCGCCTTAAGGCGTCACGCCTGGCTCCGTCATTGCGACTTCTTGGAACCCTTCAAGGCGTCCTTCACTAACGCACCCTTTGACGGTTCCACCCTGTTCAGGAAGACTGTCCACGATATGCTTGTCCAGAGCGAGAAAGATAGGAAGACACTGTCAGTTGTCGGGATCCACTTCTCTAACCCTAAAAGGTCCTTCCCCAGGAACCAGCAAGGGCAAAAGAAGCTGTGGTTCTGGAAAACTCAGCAGTCCTGGAATGCTCAGGACTCCTTCTCCCCCAGAGGCAGAGGGGGACAAGGTGGACGCCGGCCCAGAGGCAGAGGGGGGCCAAAGAACTTTAGGTCATGTGAACCTTTTTCAGAGCAACCCGCGCAGCAACCCTGAGGGGTTACCCGACTTCTCCTCTCTGGAGGCAGTCGGGGGGGGGGGTGTTTTTTGATGCACCTAGCCCAATGGGAGTCCATCACGACAGATCGCTGGGTGCTTCGAGTAATATCTAGAGGCTATTCTATTCCCTTCATAAACCAGCCCCTTTACACAAGGTGCCTCCCGGATGTCCCACCCACTCAGAGGGAGGCCGTGGCCTTGGAAGTACAAAAACGACTAGAAAAAAGAGCCATCCAGCAGGTACCCCCAGACCAGTCCGGATCAGGCATCTATTCCAGGTTCTTTTTGGTGCCAAAAAAAGACAGGGGACCTAAGGCCGATTCTCGACCTGTCAACAATGAACCTGTTCATTGCCATGAAAATGTTCTTGATGGTCACGCTTCAATCCATCCTGCCCTTCCTGCAGGAGGAAGACTGGTTGTGCTCGATAGACGTCAAGGATGCGTACTACCATATTCTGATGGACAGGCGATCCAGGAGGTTCTTCTGCTTTCAGCTAGGGGCCAGTCATTATCAATTCAGGGTCCTACCCTTCGGTCTCACCACAGCCCCCAGGGTGTTCACCAAGGTAATGGCAGTTGTAGCGGCCCACCTCAGACTTAAGGGCATTCAGGTCTTTCCGTACCTGGATGACTGGCTTTTCCCCACCCCCACCAGGCATCTTCTCTTACTAGCCAGAGATTTCTTTCTCCGGATATCACCTCGGCTAGGAATTACCATAAACATAAGGAAGTCTTCCCTTCAACCTGTTCAAGTATTAGACTTCATAGAGGCGAGAATATATTCTCGCCAGGCCAGGGCATTCTTAACCCCAGCCAGACTACACAGCCCGACACTTAATGTGTTAGCGCTTCTGCAGTCCTCACACCCCCTGCAGAATTAGTCCTGAGAGCCTTAGGATCCATGGCATCAGCTGATTACCTGATCCCTTGTGCTCGTCTGCATATGAGAATTTTACAGTGGACATTGCAAGTTCAGTGGTCGATTCTTCATCAACCTCTAGATTTTCTGATCCCTCTGAGCAGAATGTGCAGAAATTCTCTCACATGGTGGCTCCAATCTCGTAATTTGCAGGAGGGATGTCCCTTTCTTGCACCCCATCCCCAGGCCACAGTGACCACGGATGCCTCCAGCCTAGGGTGGGGGGGGGGCATTGTTCGGGCAGGACTGTTCAAGGCACATGGATCAAAACGAGACCGTTCTGCATATAAATGTCCTAGAGATGAAAGCAGTCCTTTTAGCGTTGCAGGCCCTTCATGCTTATCTACCTCTGGGCACTATTGTGATCCAGTCAGACAATATATCAGTGGTCTGGTATATCAACAAACAAGGGAGAACCAAGTCTTATCCCCTTTGTCCAGAAACCATGAGAGTCTGGGAATGGGCGATCTCCACCAACCGCTTTCTGATAGCAACGCACATTCCGGGTTGGTTCAACATCTTGGCGGACAAATTGAGCAGAATTATCCTTTCTCCTTACCAGTGGTCTCTGAACCCTTGTGTAGTGGAACAGATCTTCCTCAAGTGGGGTCAGCCTTTCTGCGATCTATTCGCATCGCCTTCCAACGTGAAGTACAGTGAGTTTTTCGCTCTAATCTCCCCAAGGGGGGAAGCCCCAGAGGCGCTGTTGTTCATGCTTGGCCACCCGGTCTTTATGCATATCCCCCGTTTCTGCTCATGATAAAGTTCTTACAGAAAGCTCGCCGGTTGGGGAGCAGATTGATCCTCATAGCCCCATTCTGGCCTCATCAAGTCTGGTTCCCCTACCTATGGTCTCATCTCATAGCTCCACCTTGGATATTGGATCCCATTCCGGATCTAATTCGTCATCCCTCGGGAATGCTTCCTCCGAATCTGGACAGACTGAAGCTCACAGCTTGGCTGCTTCAGTTCCACTAGTTGCTAGGACTCCCGGTATCTCTTCTCCTGTTAAATCTATCTTGATTGCGGCACATAAATCCTTTACCAGGAAATTTTATTCTAGCAAATGGAGACACTTCTCCATTTGGGCTTCACAGAGAAATCTAGATCCTTACCGCTCCGATCCCAGCGGTATTAGACTTTTTGTCTCATATCTTCCAGCAAGGAGCCAGCTCCTCCACAGTGAAGGTCCAGCTGGCGGCTATTGCTCATTTCCATGTAGGGGACAATTTAGGCTCTCTCGCTGCTGCCAGAATTTGTAAGACTTTTTTGAAAGGCACTTTTCTTCTGTGACCCCCTATTAAGAATCTGTCCCCGCCATGAGATCTGACTGCGGTTCTTCAGGCCTTCGTTGCACCTCCTTTCAAGCCCTTGGTATCAGTTGACTTCAAATTTATGTCATGGAAGATGGCTTTTCTAGTAGCTATAACTTCAGCAAGGAGAGTGTCGGAGCTGCAAGCTCTTTGTATGAATCCCCCATACCTTGTGTTTCATAAGGACAGGGTGTCTCTCAGGACTAATCCATCCTTTCTTCCTAAAGTTGCTTCTGAGACCAATATTAATCAATCTGTTAATTTGCCTAATTTTCAGAACAAAGGGGAATACAAACTTAATTTGCTGGATGTTCACAGGCAGTTACATTTTTATTTGCACAGGACAGCAGCCTTTTGCAAATCTGATCAACTTTTTGTTTTTTTTGCTAAGCCCTTTTTAGGGAAACCAGTTTCAAAGGTGACTCTGGCTAGGTGGATTTTCCTTTGTATCCTACAAGCATACAGAGAGCTTGGTTTACCAGAACCAGTAGGAGTTAATGCCCATTCTACACATTCTATGGCGACATCTGCAGCATTTTGGTCTAGTTTCCCTGGATGACATTTGCTCAGTGGCTACCTGGGTGTCTTCTCACACCTTTATTAATCATTATAAACTGGATTTGGTGTCTAGAGGAAGGGCTTCTTTTGGCTCTGCAGTGCTCCGTAATATCCTTCCTTAAGGGCCTCCCAAGATTTTGGGTAGTTGGGGACTCTGTCCCACAGGTTGCTGATCAAATGAAGTTAACTACTTTAGATAAAGAAGTTATGTACTCACCATAATGTTCCATCTGAGTAGGTAAACTTCATTTGTCAGCAATCGTCCCTCCCTCCTTCCCCCTTACCTTGGCGGGTTTTTTTGCTGAACTCTATGTCCAGAGTTCATGAGTTAGAGGTTTGCCCTTGGTTTAGGTGTCTCCGGTTACTTTGTTGGTGTCATGTATGGAGTGGCAAACTCGAACTGAGGCTTGGAAGGAGGTTGCAGTGCAGTATGGGTTGGGAGGAGGAGCTTGGATCGTTTTGCTTGGTATGCTGCCGGCTCGGATCCATATCAGATCTGTAACCCACAGGTTGCTGACAAATGAAGTTTACCTACTCAGATGGAACATTATGGTGAGTACATAACTTCTTTATTTTGGATTTGATGACCATGGTGCCATTTTATATTGATATTCATGCACCCCCCCCCCAAAAAAAAGGTGGTATCAGCTGACAATAAGAAGGAAATTTCTGTTAGCAGAAAAGCAGTTTTAATAGAAGACTGTCTTGAGGTACACAGCATTCTGCAGTACTGTGGTAAGATATGTTATTTAATGTGTTAGGCGTGATGTTCTTCATCTCACATTGCTGCAGTCCTTACACTTGGGTAGTCCGCTGTCCTCGGTCGGCCCGAATATCAAAGTATAAGGCTGACGTCGGTCAAGGCGCATTTGACTGACATCAGGATGTCAGGGTACAAATGCGCATGACCGACGTCATATCCTCAGTCTTTTTTGCCGCATGGTCCGATGCAGAAGCAGCATTGCAAGTGCCGGTTGGCGTTCTGAGATTTTTCGATTCCGAAGTTTCAGACCGAGTTCAAAGTTGGCTAAGTACCCCGTTGGGGAATATTTCAGTTTTTTCTTGCCTCAGTGATTTACGGATGTCAGAAAAAGTCAATAATTGCATTTCTTGTGGGAAACAGATACCGCATAGAGATTATCATACCTTGTGTATTCCTTGCTTAGGGCCTGAGCATGACGTTGTTGGCTGTCGCTCTTGTGCTAGATTTAATAAACGCACTATAAAGAGAAGGTTGGATTGTGCAAGGTTAGTCTTTGGGAAGCGGTGCAATTATAAAATGCCGTCGGATGCTCCGACGCCCGCTTCTTCGAAGAAGCGCAAGGACAAAGCAGTTAAGCCTAGGCTAGAAGAACCGTCTGTACCGGACGCCGGTTCTTTAGAGGTGTCGGTGGAGCCGGTGGCGCCACCGGAGGTTTCTGTGTGTTCCCAGGGTGAGACCTTATTATTGCAAGATGTGGCCTCTCAGGAGGCAAGTCAGGCTGAGGGGGCTTCTCAGGTTACTATACTCCCCTCCCTTCCTAGGGTGGCTAGGCCCTCTCCTTCTGTTTCAAAGGCTTCTCCCAGGGGCAGGCCAGGTTTAGCTTCAGTTGGTGTTACCCCTAGCTCTTCTGGAACTGTGCCCAAGAAGCATATGCTTAAAATGGCAGAAGATCTGATTACTTTGATTAGGGGTTCTATGCCCCCTCCTGATAAGAGGCCTCAGGTGGAGCCTGAGCTAGGGGGTTTTGAGCAGGCTTCAGATGTATCAGAGTCTTCGGCTGAAGATTTGCAGGAGTACTCTCCTTATTCTGACTCTGATGTGGATGATTCTACTCCTTCTGCTTCTCCTCCTGAGGATTTTTCTTTTTCAGAAACTCTTCATTCCATGAGGGAGCATTTTAAGTGGGAAGGCCAGGACTTCTCTGATTCCAGGAAAAGGCTTAGGGAATTCTTGTTTTTACCCCAGCATAGGCCTTTGGCTATACCTCCTGTTTTGGATGTAGTGGAAGATGTTTTTACAGAGGCTTCTCTTAATCCTGATTCTTTGCCTCCTGCTCCTGTTAAGCCGGATAGGTATTACAGGGTGCCTGAAGCTCATAAGTATCTTTTTAAGAGTCCTAGGGCAGACCCAGAAACTGTTAGCCAGGGGCGAAGGTGTTAAGGCTTCTGTTGTAAAGAATCCGGTTCCTGCAGACAAAGAGGCTAGGGCCTTGGATAGATGGGGAAAGAAAGTTTATACTTCTTCCACTCTTGCTATGAGGGCTTTGAATTGCCAGTTTCACTTGTTGAAATACCAAAACTATCTCCTTTCACAATTGAAGTCTAAGGTTGATGCTCTGGCAGAAGGGATTGATTGTAAAGAGTTGCAAGATTTAGTACATGTTTCTGAACAGGTGGGTAAGCATTCTTTGCAATGTGGTTTTGATGCTGTACAGGCCTCATCTAGGGTGGCTGCCACTGGGTCAGTTCTTCGCAGGCACGCCTGGCTGAGGGATCAAAATTTGTCTGAACATGTTAAAACAAGGATTTTAGATGCTCCTTTACAATCTGACGTGTTATTTGGTCCTCCTGTTGAGACAGTTTTAAAGAAAATGGAAGACAAGGCTAAGTCTATGCAGACTGTTAAAGATTTTTTGCAGGTCCAGCCTCCAAAGTTTAGTAGAAATTGGCCTACTAAGGGGTGGACGTATCCTTCTTATGATTCCCAGTCTAGGGGTAGATCTAGACGTGGTAGGGGCAGAGCTCAGGGCTCTTTCAGGCCTAGAACAGGGAGTTCTCCTGCACAGTCTTCGGGTGAGGGCAGGGGTCAGTCCTTTCGTAAACAGACCCAATGACCTACCTTTTCAGCTGCCAGAGCCTTCTCGTCTGGCAGCACCTTTGGGAGGAAGGTTGGCACTTTTCAAAGAAAATTGGAGTTTAATTACACAAGACAGATGGGTATTGGATATCATACACCACGGCTACAGGTTTTATTTCCATACCTTGCCTCCTTTCAAAGGCATGCCAGACGTTCCTCCTCAACAAAGAATAGAGGCGCACAAACAAGTTTCTCTGTTGCTCCAAATAGGGGCCATACAGCAGGTCCCTATGCCAGAAGTGGGCCTAGGATTTTATTCTCGCCTGTTCCTAGTACCAAAGAAGGGGAACACGTGGAGACCAATTTTGGATTTATCTATCCTCAACACTTATCTGGACATTCCCAAGTTCAAAATGTTGACATTACAGCAGCTTTTACCTCTGCTGGGCAAAGATCATTGGATGGTAACTTTGGATCTCAAGGAGGCTTACCTTCATGTTCCTATCAGGCTAAGTTGCAGGAAGTATCTGCGTTTTCGAGCTGGGACTTCGCACTATCAGTTCTCTGCATTGCCCTTTGGCTTATCTACTGCGCCCAGAGTGTTCACAAAAGTTCTGGCTCCAGTGATAGCTTTCTTCAGGCTGAAAGGAATTCAGATCTATCCTTATTTGGACGACTGCCTGATTCTGGCTCAAGGAAGGGAAGAGCTTCTTCATCATTTGGAATATGTGATAGCAGTGCTAAGATGCCTAGGGTATTCTGTGAATGAAATAAAGTCCAGTCTAGTACCCTCTCAGGACATGTGCTTTCTGGGTGTGAGACTGAATACAGCATCCCAGATGGCCTTTTTAACCCCGGACAAACAAAAGAGTCTATCCCTTTACTTCCATCAACTATCTCATCAGTCTGTGCTGACTGCAAGGACAGTCCTTCAAGCATTAGGGTTCATGGCATCTTGTATTCTGGTACTTCCCAATGCCAAACTGCATATGAGGAAGCTACAATGGTATCTCAAAAATGTATGGACACAGCACTGCCAGGATCTGGACACTGTCATTCAAATAATACCTTGCATTCAAAAGGAATTTTTGTGGTGGGCTCAGGAATGTCACCTAAACAAGGGACTCTCTGTGACCCGGCCAGAGGCGAGTCAGATTTTAACGACAGATGCCTCAGACAAAGCTTGGGGAGCTCATCTAAATGGAAAGTGGATACAAAACAAGTGGCCTGTCAGACTACAACATCTACATATCAACATGAAGGAGATGTTAGCAGTCCAGTTTGCATTAATAGCTTTCAAGGAATGCCTTCTTCCAGGGCAGGTGTTGATTCTAACAGACAACACAACTGTCATGTGGTACATCAACAAGCAAGGGGGAACGCATTCTTATCCTCTATGCAGGCAAGCAATGATTTTGTGGGAGACTGCTCTCAGTTTACAGCTCAATCTTCAGGCAAGGTTTCTGCCAGGAGCACAGAACTCCTTAGCAGATGTGTTGAGCAGACGAATTATGGATCCCCACGAGTGGAAATTGGATCCTCATGTATTTCAGAAATT
This sequence comes from Protopterus annectens, assembly GCF_019279795.1. Taxonomy (NCBI): domain Eukaryota; kingdom Metazoa; phylum Chordata; order Ceratodontiformes; family Protopteridae; genus Protopterus; species Protopterus annectens. Next base: position 271,989,477 of record NC_056747.1, on the reverse strand, counting down.
GACAGTGTCATGGGGAACTCCAGACATAGATCTGTTCGCTTCTCCACTAAACCATCAGCTGCCAAAGTTTTGCACAAAAAGGTTTCATCCCACAGCTTGGAAAGTGGACGCGCTTTCTTTCAATTGGAGCAATCTTCATGTGTATGCCTTTCCACCTATGCCTCTCCTCCCAAAGGTACTTCTAAAGGTCAGACAGGACAAGCCAAGGATGATTTTAATAGCTCCAGATTGGCCTCGACAGCACTGGTACCCATTACTGAGGAGTCTGGTACAGAAGCCTCCATGGCCTTTGCCTTCGATTCCACACCTGTTGTCGCAGGAGGACAGCCATTTGCTAAATGTCAAGCTTCACTCTCTGCACCTAACAGCCTGGCATATTCTGTTTTGAACCATAGTGGGCCTCCACTTCCTCAGCAAGTTTTGAATGTTATCTTGGAAGCTAGAAGGCCTAGTACAAGGAAAGTGTACGCAGACAAATGGAAAAGATTTTTATTTTGGAGTGCAGCAAAAGATTTTGATGTTTCTGAGCCTAATTTGAGTGTGGCTCTTCAATATCTTACTGAGTTACTAGACAAAGGTTTGTCTTTCTCTTCTATTAAGGTTCATGCTGCAGCAATTTCGGCTCACTATGATTGTGACCCACCATTGTTTTCTCATCCTTTGTTCAAGCAATTTCTTAGAGGGGCAAAGAATATAAGACCCCCACGAAGAGCTCCTACTCCTGCTTGGGATCTCAATTTTGTGTTGGAGAAACTCACTCTACAACCTTTTGAGCCTGCAGCTTCTTCTGAGTTGAAATATTTATCATGGAAGACTGCTTTTTTGTTGGCAATTACTTCTGCAAGAAGGGTGTCTGAATTGCAGGCCCTTATGGCGGTTGAGCCTTTCTTGATTTTCCATAAGGATAGGGTATCATTACGTACTAATCCTTCTTTTATGCCTAAGGTGGTTTCTAGTGTGGCTTTAAACCAAACTATTCATTTGCCTACTTTTTATGCAAATCCTCAAAATAAAGGGGAAAAGATTTTGCACACTTTAGATGTACACAGGCAGTTGCGTTATTATTTGGACAGAACTGAAGGGTTCAGGCAGTCTCAGCAGTTGTTTGTTTCTTTTGCTTTGAGTTCTCAGGGCAAGCCTGTGTCAAAACAAACTATTTCTAAGTGGATTGGGTTTTGCATTGCTTTCTGTTACTCCCATCATGGCAAGGAAGTTCCAGCTGGGATTAGGCCTCATTCCACTAGGGCTACTGCCACTTCAACAGCTTTTTTGAGGGGTGTGGCAACTAAGGATATTTTGGAGGCAGCTACTTGGAGTTCAGTGCATACTTTCTCTAGGCATTATCACCTGCCACTTTACTCTAAATCCAGGGCTGGTTTTGCCACTGCTGTTTTGCAGGGCATTTTTAGCCATCCTCCCTGACCTCTGCTTTGGGATTCTACCCAAGTGTAAGGACTGCAGCAATGTGAGATGAAGAACATAGTACAGTTTTGTACATACCATAAATGTAGATGTTCGAAGATCTACATTGCTGCAGTCCAATTTACCCTCCCTCCTTCCCCTCTGCAGTTAGAGGTGGTTGTGTGGGTTGGGTTGTACATATTGTATATATTGTATATTTTGTACATATAGTTAGTGCAAGGGTGGTTGGTTGGTGGTTTGCTGTCTTTTGGTTTTGACCTTTATTTTTAGGGTCTTCTGACATCTGGGGCAAGAAAAGACTGAGGATATGACGTCGGTCATGCGCATTTGTACCCTGACGTCCTGATGTCAGTCAAATGCGCCTTGACCGACGTCAGCCTTATACTTTGATATTCGGGCCGACCGAGGACAGCGGACTACCCAAGTGTAAGGACTGCAGCAATGTAGATCTTCGAACATCTACATTTATGGTAGGTACAAAACTGTACTTTAGGCCTTGCGCCTTGGAACAGAGTATAAGTAATGTTACTGAACTATATTGTGCTTATGTACAATGTGTCCTTGCATCTATCCATGATAACTAAGATATGCGTCTGTATATCTGTATTGTATATTTGGGAAGATAACTCATCTTTTCACAGTTGCCTATCTCCATACTGTCCTGTTTATTGTTAGCAATGAAGAGTACTTTATTTATTTATTTTATTTTACATTTGTTGACTGGGAAAGTCCGACTGGATGCATGTCCATTTTCAGCGGAGGCCTGGGGAGAAAAACTCCACAGTTAAATTTTAAGCAAAATATTAGGTGTATACAGAAGCATTCAAATTTACATAGTACCAAACCTAACATTGACTAGTAACATAGCATTTAAGCTTAATTCAGATTTACATAGATAGTATCAAACTTAAAATTGACTAGTAACATAGCACTGAAGCTTAAGATTTAACATATTTACATAGACTAAACACATCTTTTGCAGTTTTAAGCTGAGACATTACATAATGGTGAACATTGTTAGTAGGGGTTGCATTTTATGCTTAATACAGTTGAGTAGTGAGCAAGTTAGCCATAGTAGGGAGTATAGCAACAGAGAGCAAAGATTAGACATAGTAGGGAGTATAGTAGGAGAAGAGACAGATATGGGAAATTGGATAACGGGTTAAGTAAGAAAAGCAAGAGGTGTAGGTAGCTTAAGTATAAAGTAAGAGTAAAGGTGTAAAGAGAAAAGTAAAGTTTAGCAGATAGATTACAGTGTCCTAGCAGTGACATATGGGTATTGACTAAGGGGTTGGAATTAGAGGTGGAACTGGTAATGAAGCTAAAGTCAGAGGGCAAGAGTAAGAGTTATGTAAGAGTTAAGTAAGGGTAAGGGTTATGCTGTGGGGGCAGTGAAAGCAAACCTCCACAACTATATATCTTGGACTGTAACTCACTAATCTGCTGTCACCTGTAACAGCCTACATGCACCATATCCATGCTGTTTGCAAATGCCACTCTTCCCTGATATATAGCTGTGGTCCTCCTAGCAGCAATTCCAGTTATATTTGTTCACATCTATACCTGCTTGTGGTTTAAGATATCACCACAGTACCGTCTATATATAGCATAAAACAAGAAGTACGCTTCATGCTCACCAAGTGATTTATAAAAATCAGTGTATACCAAGATTATATATTCCCCATTCTGAAGGCGGGATGGGCCTCCTTGAAATTGATTACTTGCATAGATCTGCAATCGTGGGACTCCACACATATCTACTGACCTCACAAGATCCAAATGTTGTGAAAGTTTTGAGGAGAATAAATCTAAAATGACATCTTTGCTTAATTTAGCAGAAGCATATCACCGTCAAGCAGGAATGGAAGTCAAACCAGAAGTAGATAAAAACCAGGCAGTAACTGAATGTGCTAAAAAACAAAAGAAAGAATATAAGGTGAAGGACCAGATGAGAAGGCAAGAAATGTGGAAAAAACATAAATATAGTTGCAAGTACAGAAAACTTCTGGAAGAGCCTCATGTTGATCAAGAATGAACGCAGGTATGGTTAAGGAGAGGTGAATTCACATCAAGAAATGAAAGGTTAATATTGGCAGCCCAAGATAGTGGGCTCCGTACACACTGGTTTACAAAGTCCATTGAACATGTGGGAGAAACAGACATATGTAGGTTTTGTAAAACCAAACTGGAAACAGTCACACACCTTGTTGCTGGTTGCTACGCACTAATGGCAGAGGGACTGTATACTGAAAGGCATAATAATGTGGCGAGACTGTTATACTAGAGATTGT
>NC_056747.1:271973264-271983264 GCF_019279795.1 Protopterus annectens | reverse complement strand
AGCTGGATATGATTTATAACACCAAGTACCCCTAGTTGTGACCCACCCATCTCAATTTCCAATGATGTGGCCACTCACTCAGATTGTGAGGTTGGCTATATGTCATTGTGTCCCTTGGCACCTGAATATGTGATGACAGCTGGGATTCACTACATTTTCCCTCTTTCATAGTATATGTGGAAATGTCAGATTCATAGTGTGATTTTCCCATGAACTTCTCAACATAGTTTTAACTAACACTGCATCCATCATGTTTGCTATTTGTGACATTGCACTGCCACTGTTTGCTTTTCAAGGGCCATAGTGTTGGACTAGTGCTGTTGCTTCACCTGTACTGCTGTGTGCTATGCTCACCACTATCTGAGGGGTGTGGTGCAGCATCTGCTCATTGTCATTAATAGTCACTACCATCACTGGATGATGTCGTTGTGATACCTGTTACAGGTGCTGCTGCAGTGGATCCAGAGACTGGCCTACATGTAACCTAGTAATCCTATTATGTAATATGCAGCATATTGCAAACAGCTTGTATGCTATGAAAGGAGTGTATTGTAGTACCCCCAGATGAATCTAGGCAGATGTGCTGCACTGTGCTTTCAGCAGGTCAGTCACATGCTCTGTGATGTTCCATGTTTGCAAATGGTAGGTGTTATACTGCATTTTGACAGTGCTGTTTGTGTTCCTTACAAGAGTCATCAACCAGGACTCCAGTGGATATCATGTGTCACCTGCAATGCATGCTGAATAGACACATTGGCTATCTACCTTTCTGTATTGCACACCATCTGATAGTTGACAGAATAGTAGTCCTTTATTTTCACATGGCAGTGTCCATAGATACCAGGAGAGGCATTTATTGCAACAAGTATGTGGTCTATAGTATCCACTACTTCAGGGAGGCAGGCAATGTCATACATGCCACACATGGTAATTACTCACTCCCCTGGTATGTTGAGAAAACCAGGTTGGCTTCTGGATATGCCCAGTGTGTCTACTGTTTACATAGCTTCCACTAAACTAGCTACAGGGTTCTTTCAGAGGCAGTCATTATTGGTCAGTGGTATGGGAAGTGTATACATTCCTCCATGTCAACCAACATCTGTATGATATTTCTGTCATACTGCTACATGGTGGCTGCTTCTGCTCCTCGCATTTTTGCTTGCTGCAGTTTGGCAATTTTCTGCATGCTCTTTACTTTTATAGTATTTGCAGATTATTGTGCTGTGCTTTTACATGTAAGAACTGCAACCTGCTTTCACAGCCATACCTTTACATCTTCCAATGCACTTGTTATACTGTGCAGCTTTATCCACATGTCAGTATATGATCACTTGCATACACTTATCCCTGTGCTGATTTCCTTGTTGCTGTATAGTGCTGAATGGTACAATGGCTTGGAGTATGCCTGTATATGGCTGTACAATGGCAAACTGTGTACTATTCAACCTGTCAATGAATCACAGACAAAAAGTGTTCTTCAGAAAGAAGTAAAGGTTTTAAATTTGTGAATACAGGTGACATAAATGCCTAGTCAAAAAAAGATGCGTGTGCATCAAAGGATTCTGAAATAATAGATGTTATGTTGTCCGATCTAGCCTTTATTCTTGCTGGTTGGGTTCGGAGCCGATACTCAAGAGCTTTTACTGGCTCGAGGCTACCCCTTATCCCAACATGCCTAGCGGCAGCTACCCAGAATTCATTTGCCGCTTGCAGCATCAAGACTGCTCCATACTGGCTCAGGCTAAGTACTTTATGTTTTTTTCTAATTACTTGCTAATTTTTTGGTAAATTTACTGGTTATATTGACTCGTTAGAGTGTGCATCTTTCTTAGTAGTTTTTTCTTTCAGGCCTGCTTTCCCTTTGGAGCCCGTTTAAGTTAGAGGGTTCTTCCCTTTCCTCACCCCTTCTCTGGGATTGCCATTTAAGTTAGAGGCTCTCCCATCAGGGGAGTTGCCGTTTAAATTAGAGGCTCTCCCCTTTCCTTCTTCCTTTCAAAAAAAAAAAGAAAATAATTTTAAGTTTTTTTCCTTTGTGGTTATCAGCCTGTTTGCTTATACTTGTTGTAGGCTGTGAGTGATAGTTTTCTGTTTTTCTCTGTGGAAACTTTTTCCTGATTAGTGCTTGTTATGTGTAAAGAGTCTAAACCCTCTGGGTTTAAAAAATGAGACTCGTGTTGCCAAAAGATGTCCCTTACGGGTGGGCACACGAGTTGCGTTTATTTACAGAAGGAAGAAACTGTTGCAAAAGAGAGTAAAATCCCATGAGTGGAGGAGCTCCCTGGTCAGCCTCAGTAAGAAGCTGAGATCCCTTATAAGATCCTCCAAAGCTAGCTACAAAAACAAAATCACTGCTAAATCCAAGGACAACCACAAAGCATTCTATAGCTATGTCAAGAATCTAGATGGCAACACCCAGATCTGCTCTGAGTTACAGCACAAAGGCACGAAAATTACAGAACCAACTGATGTTGCCAACATCCTGGCAGATTGGTTCAGTGCTAACTTTACCCCCCCTCTCACCCCCTAAAGGGCCCATATCTATACAGGAAGAATGCAGAGTCCCTGTAATCAAAACTATGCAGGTAAAAGCTACACTCTCTAAAGCCAAAAACACAGCATCCATGGGACCGGACTACATCCCAGGCTGCGTTTTACATGAACTTCAGAACGAACTGGCTCCCCACTTAAGCACCATGTTCAGTAATAGCCTCACATCAGGCTTTGTGCCCACTGAATGGTGCACAGCAACAGTTATCCCACTCCACAAAGAGGGAGCCACCACTGATCCCAGGAACTATCAACCTATTAGCCTGACGAGCCTGGTCTGCAAAGCCATGGAACGTATCATCATGGAACTCATAAACAAAGACATTAGTAACCTCCAAACTCTGGATCCCACCCAGTTTGGGTTTGTGAAAGGCAGGTCATACCTTCTGAACCTGATCGACTTCTTTGAGGCAGTCACTAAAGCCGTGGATGAGGGTAAGGTGGTTCACACAGCCTATCTTGACCTCGCCAAGGCTTTCAACACCATTCCCCATTCTGGAATTATAGCTAAACTCACTAAACTAGGTATAAATCCCTACATCACAAGACGGGTTGCCAACTGGCTCACTGACAGAACCCACACTGTAAAAGTTGCAGACTCCAAATCTGACCTCAAAGCAGTGACAAGTGGAGTACCACAGGGTTCCGTCCTGGGACCTCTCCTGTTTGCTATCTACTTATTTGAAGTACAGGCTAACACAGAAGGCCTCTGGCTAATGAAATTCACAGATGACTGCAAACTAAGACCCATAGTCAGGTCCCCAAATTATGTGGACATACTAAAGAAAGGCCTCACTGAGACAGATGCCTGGTGTCAGAGCTATGGCCTCAAGCTCAATGCCAAAAAGTGCAGTGTCATCCCCTTTGGTAAAAACTCTGTACCCATGAGCTACCACATAGGCAGCAATCTACTTAACACCAAATGCTTGATAAGAGACCTTGGGACCCAGGTGGGCAGTAGTCTCTCCTTTGATAGAAAGATTTCCTGACTACTCTGGCAATGTGACTATGTGGCACACCTCATCATAAAAGGGTTCTCATCCAGGAAAAAAGAGGTCATTGTTCCCCTTTACTCGTCACTCATTAGACCCATTATAGAGTATAACGCCCCTTTTGGAATGTACCTCACAAGACATCTGCAGCAGCTGTAAAGGCCACAGAAGTACCTCACAAAGAGGATTACTGGCCTCAAACAAATGCCCTACACTGACCGCCTTAAAAAACTCCAGCTTTACTCCGTAGCATATCGCCTACTCCAAGGTGATCTCTGCCTAACATATAAAGCTATGTTAAACCCAGAGCTGTTGGGCATGCTACACCTAAAGAAATCCCAATCCCTCCGAGCTACATGCTCTAGGGACCTAAACCTTGTCACCACAATAAACAGGACACGCTGGAGGGATAGATTCCTATCCCAGAGACTTCCTATACTCTGGAACAAGCTACCCATCTATATCAAGCAAAGTTCTTCAGTAGCACCCTTAAAGAAAAATCTTGATGAGTAGATGGGAAATGGGAAATAAACTCTGGGGATCACTTCTGTATCTCTGCTGGACAATGGCACAGGAAAATAACTTTCTTGGGTGGCGTAAGCTATGGAACCTAGCTATGCTGGCTAGGCTTATGTAGGCCCTTGGGCCAATAACCTAGTACCTACCTATGAACCTATGTTTTTAGGGACTGTTCACCTGCAGGACTCTTGCTCGATCTGTCATGCTTTCAGTTCCAGAGTCCTGCAGGAAAGAAAAAATAAGCTTATTTTACATGGCCTCCTGAAGAACCCTCAAGATGCCTCATCTCAAGATCCTCAACAAGCCAAAGCATCCAAGAAAACTCCAAGCCATCGGTTCTGAGCTCAGAACATACACAAATTACTGAGAAGCCTTCGGCCCTGTCAGACCCCAGCATTGGCTCCGACAAAGCTAAGTCTCCGACGGCTCCGTCTGTGTCCTCGGAGCCAGTCCGAATCCATAAGAGATCAAGGTCTTCTTCTTTGGAGCTGGTACGCTCTGCTCCACAATCTCCTCTACTGCAACCTGGAGCGGGCAGTCACCAGTCCTTCACACTCCTTTCGATCCTCCAGACTTTCGGATCAGGACATGGAGAGAGTGGTCAACAGGCTCCTCAAGTCACAGGCACTTGCTAAATTACTCTTTAGCCCAGCCCATAAGGATTTGGCTCCTTCAGCCCTCCCAGCTTCTCTATTGATTTCTCCTTTGACTCTCTTGAGCTCGGAGCCAGAGTGCATGCAGGTGGTGGTGGTGGAACCATCAGCTCTGGTTTCTTCTCCCTTATCAGTTCCAAAAAACGCTCTGATTTCCGCAATGTCCAAGTCCATCGAGGGGTATGGGTGCCGAAGCTCACTCGCTGGCTTTGAGGAGGGAAGTGGAATCGGACCCTTGTTCTGACCCCGTTGTCCCTCTCGGAGCTTCGACGCATGTGAGCTTGGCTCCTACATCAGCCTTGGAGCCTTTGCTCCCAGTTCGAAGGCGATCTCCGGGCTCTTCGGAGCCAGAGGCTCCTTTTACTCGGGACCGTGGTGCCTTCAAGGTGATGAGCGTGCTGTCTCCTGAGACTGGTTCACCCTCGGCTCCATTAGCTTCTTCTCCCTTGGTGCCTGTGCCTGCCTTTGTCCCTCCTCCTGCCAAGTGAGGGAACCTGTGCCCAAGGATGCCCCACTGGGTGACCCCACTTCTTCCGAAACCTCCCCCGAACATTCAAAAGAGGTCCCTCAGAAGAAGAAATGTAAGAGGAAGCATCTATACTCCCCTGAGTCTTATCACTTCGGATACAGACTTGGATGAGTCGGAATGGTCCCCACGGTCCCCCTCTCAAGATGTCTCCTTTTCAGACATCTTGGAAATCCTTAGAGGGGTGGCTGGAAGTCCCTAGCCCCTTCTGAGAATAAGTTGGCTCTCGACCCCCCAACTCTTGGGTGTCTCTGCCTTTCGACCCACTTTTTTCTGTAGTGAGTTGAAAGGCATGGAGTGCTCCAGAGACCATGGAACCTGTTCTGAGGAGACCTAACAAATTTATTACAGCTCCAGAAGATGTCATTTCTCTCTCCAAGGGAGTCCCTGTTGATGCCATGGTGGAAAACTTCATCTGTCCATCCACCGAACAGAGTCTCGTATGATGGACAGGTATGGGAAGCGCATGTTTTCTTCAGCGACTTTTACTGTCAGATTGCTGAATTACTTGTCACATTTCATTCAACTTCAGAGGGATCTCCTGAAGGAGCTAGGAGATACCCTGCTAGATCCTACAGCTGAGGGAATTGTGAACAGGGCAGCTTCCCAGCTTGCGACCTTGACCTCCGTGGTAAACTCCTCCATGCGGCTCATTTCTTATGCGGCAGATGGAGCAAGTAGGTCAGCAGGTACCAGAGAAGCTTTATGCAGACACCTCTGGATGGGCCTTTGTCAATTTGCGGAACCCTTTATGTCTTCATTTACCAACACCCCCTTTGATGGCTCGTTTTTGTTTGGGTCTCAGGTAAAAGAGAATCTCACCAGGTGTGAACAGGATGGCAAGACTCTCTCTGCCGTAGGGGTCCATTTTTCCACTCCATCTAGACTCTATCCTAAGGGTCAAAAGAGTGGAAAAATGTGGTTCCGAAAACCCCAGGGATCTTCGCCTGACACACGTGGTGACTTTTCCCCCAGGGGCAGAGGGAGAAACAACAATGGAAGACGTCGCCCTTGCAGCAGACTGGGTCCACAGCAGCAGGGCGACAGAGGTACTTTCTCTGCTAGGCCCTTCCAGCACTCTTGAAGGGAGGCCCGGCTGTCCACTTCTGGAGGCAGTCAGGGGCAAACTATCACTGTACCCAGCAGCCTGGCAGTCTATCACGAGAGAAACATGGGTAAAGTCGATAATATCCAGGGGTTACAAAATTCCCTTTTCTCAAGTCCCCCTCAAAAGACAAACTTTCTATCCCAGATGTTCCACCCAGTTTTCAGGATCATGCAATCCTAGAGGTTCAAAGATTGCTAGAAAAAAGAGCAATCCAGGAAGTCCCCACAGACCAAATCGGATCTGGAACTTACTCCAGGTTCTTTTTAGTTCCAAAAAAAGAGGGGACTGGAGACCAATCTTGGATCTCAGCAAGCTAAACCAATTGGTAAAAAAGACAAAGTTCTGGATTGTGACACTGCAGTCCATTCTTCCCTTCTTGGGTCAGGACAATTGGATGTGCTCCATAGATCTCCAGGACGCGTACTACCATATAAAAATGGACAGGCAATCCAGGAGATTCCTACGCTTCCAGATGGGTGCCAGTCATTATCAGATCAGGGCCCTGCCCTTTGGTCTCACCACATCCCCCAGGAGGATGTTTACCAAGCGTATGGCAGTGGTCACGGCTCACCTGAGGCATCTAGGATTCCAGGTGTTTCCATATCTAGATAACTGGCTCCTCACTGCTACCACTGAGCATCAATTAATCAAGGCATGGGACTACACATTCGAAACTTGTTCCCAGTTGGGCATTACAATAAAATACAGAAAATCTGCCTTGTTGCCTTGTCAGTCTATTACCTTTATAGGGGCAGACATAGATACAAGATGCATGATCGCAAAACTGCCTCTAGACAGGGTGTCAACCATTCGTCAACAAGTTTCTTCTGTCATAAACAAGATGAGAGTTCAGGCAAGGCAAGTCTTACAATTACTGGGCTCAATGGCTGCAACTATTACACTAGTTCCTTTAGCACGCTTCTACATGCGGATTCTACAGTGGCTTCTTTTCACTCAGTGGTCTTTACAGGAATTGCCAATGTCACACATGATCTTGATCATGGAATCTTGCAAAAAGTACTTATTATGGTGGCTGGTCCCCCCCCAGGTGACTCTGGGCAGACCCTTTCTAGACCTACATCTGGTAGCCGCAGTGACCATGGACACTTCCCAGATGGGGGGTGGGCATTATCTGGGATGGACTGTCCAAGGAACGTGGCAACCTCATGAGTACCATTTGCACATCAGTGTTTTAGAGATGAGAGCGGTGCTTCTGGCGTTGCATGCACTTCAAGACTCTCTACCTACAGGGACCATTGCAATCCATACAGACAATATGTAAGTGGTATGGTACATCAACAAGCAGGGCGGAACCAGATCCTACCCTTTGTGTCGGGACTCACTTCGAGTATGACAATGGGCAATGTCTTCCCAACATTTTCTGATTGCAACGCACATTCCCAGAAAATCCAACATGATAGCAGACAGGCTCAGCAGGGCTAACTTCATGCCCCATAAGTGGTCCCTGAAGCAAGAAGTTGCGGACTTGATTTTCCACAAATGGGGCCAGCCATGCTGCGATATTTTTGCCACTCCCCTAAACAACAAATGCAGCAGCTACTTCTCCCTAGTTCCCCCTCCGGGACAGTCACCCAGGGATGCACTTGTTCACGATTGGCCTCCAGGACTGCTATATGCCTTTCCACCCTTTCCTCTCATTCCAAAAGTACTTCAGAAAGCAAAATCATTGGGTTGCAGACTCATCCTCATTGCTCCTTACTGGCCTCATCAGATATGGTTTTCATTTCTTCACCATCACCTTCAACTGGAGCCCTGGATACTGGACCCAATTCTGGACCTCCTGACGCATCAGTCAGGTGGGCTTCACTCCTCCCTTCAAACTCTTAAGCTGACTGCTTGGTTACTCCACTTTCAGTCTTAGCCAGGCTCCCAAACATTTCCCCTGCTGTGCAACACATACTAGTGTCCTCCCACAAGCCCACTACTAGGAGGATTTACACTAGCAAATGGAAGAAGTTCTCTTACTGGGCCAAAAGTAATAACATTGATCCTTTTACATCTCCTGTTCACAAGATTCTTGACTTTCTGGCTGAAGCCCTCGAAAAAGGGGCAGCTGCAGCTAGTATTGGGGTCCGACTGGCGGCCATCTCCAATTTTCATGTAGGAGACTTGGGTTCAAACATGATGTCCCATAAGTTGTGCAGAGATTTCTTACGGAGTTCAACACTTTTACGGACCCCAGTAAGAGAACCTCCCTCCTGGGACCTAAACTTGGTTTTAGCTTCAATGATTCTGCCCCCTTTTGAACCAGCAGCATCTTGCCCCTTGAAGTTTCTATCTTGGAAAACTCTCTTCTTGGTTGCTATAACCTCAGCTAGATGGGTTTCTGAATTACATGCTTTGTTTATTCCCCCGCCATATCTCATTTTTCACAAAGATTGAGTCTCTCTAAGGACCAATCCTTCTTTCTTGCCAAAGGTTTGTTCTGAGTATAACTTAAAGCAGTCCATTGAGCTTCCTGTGTTCTTCCCCAATTATGGCAATAAGGCAGAGTATAGACTACACCAATTGGATGTTCATAGACAATTACATTTTTATTTACACAGGACCAAAGACCTCAGAAAATCAGACCAATTTTTCATATCTTTTGCTGACAATAAGCAAGGTTTTCCAGTTTCTAAAGTGACTTTATCAAAATGGCTGTCAGACACAATCACTTATTCATATGGTTTGCGTAAAAGGATACTTCCAGGAAGACTCAGAGGACATTCAACCAGGGCCTTAGCCACCTCTGTTGCCTTCCAAGCTAAATTGCCTTTCAATTCGATCTGTGCAGCAGCAACATGGGCAAATCCTCATACCTTTATCTCTCATTACAAAGTGGATGTGGTCTCCTGGAATAGGGCATCCTTTGCTTCCACGGTGCTGAAGAGTTTGTTCCAGTGAGCCACCTGAGAACCAGGTGCTTGGGACATGGTCCCAACCAGCAAGAATGAAGGCGAGATGGGGCAACACAACATAAAAAAGTTATGTACCTACCATAATGTTCCATGTTTGTTGTCCTTCATCTCTCCTTCCTTCTTGCGTCCCCCCTCCTTCCCCCTTCCTGCAGGTTTGAGAGGAGTTCTTTATTGGTTACACTGGCTGAGTTTCCTGCTGACATACCAGGTTGGTTAACCATACTTTGTCTTTTCTTCTTTCCTTCCTACCTTGGTGTAAGAGCTTAGTAAAAAAAAAATGTTTTTCTTACTACATATGTTTAGTGTGGGCTATTACAAATGAGATCTGGGTAGATGGCTCTAGGCATGTTGGGATAAGGGGTAGCCTCAAGCCAGTAAAAGCTCTCAAGCTAGTGTATATCGGCCAAGTCGGAGCCGAGTATCATCTGCAAACCCAAACAGCAAGAAGGAAGGCGAGATGAAGGACAACAAACATGGAACGTTATGGTAGATACACAACTTCTTTTTATTCATTCATTTATTTATCATCATTGAGCCTGTCTCTCATACCAAACTATTAGGTGTGATTATTGACCACAAGCTTAAATTTGATATACACATTAGCCAAACCATTAAGTCCGTAAACAAAAAACTCGGCTCAATGTATAGAATAAAGAACTTTTTAACCCCTTATGCCAAAGTAACCATTGCTTGCACTCATCTCCTCTCCACCCTCCTATATGCATTTTTCCCAG